>NW_011889299.1:71559-74301 GCF_000151845.1 Pteropus vampyrus | reverse complement strand
TTTAATTTCTTTTTAAGTTTGAATAATGTTCCATTATATGTATATACCACATTTGTTTACCCAATTATCTGTTGGTGGGCATTTGGGTTGTTACTACCATTTGGCTGCTGTGAATAATGCTGCTATGAACATTAGCGTACAAATATCTATTTGATTCCCTGCTTTCCATTCATTTGGGTATATGTTCAGTAATGGAACTGATGAATTTTATAGTAATTTATGTTTAACTTTTTGAGGAACAACCATACTGTTTTCCATAGTGGCTGCACAATTACAATAACACCAGTAATGTACCAGGATTCCAATTCTTCCACATCCACACTGACACTTTATTTATTTATTTTTTTAAAATCATAGCTATTGTAATCAGTGTGAAGTGGCATTTCATTGTGGTTTTGCTTTGCATTTCTCTAATGATTAGTGATGTTGAGCATCCTTTCTTATGCTGGTTAGTCACTTGTATATCTTCTTTGCAGAAATATTTTTCAAGTTCTTTCTTTCTTTCATTTACTCATTTTTAATTTAATTTACTTTTCAATTAGTTGAAATTTAACATTATTTTATATTAGTTTCACGTGTATAGCATAGTAGTTAGACATTCATATATGTTATGAAGTGATACCCCTAATTAGTTTAGTACCCACCTGGCACTATACGTAGTTATTAATATTATGAACTATATTCCCTACGTGGCACTCTACATCCCCGTGACTATTTTCTAACCACAAATTTGTACTTTTTTTTTACACGTTTTAATTGTTTTTAAATTAAGTTTATTGTGGTAACATTGGTTAATATAATTATATAATTTTTCAGATGTACATTATAATTTGATATCTATATATTCTATTGTGTGTTTACCACCCAAAGTCCAGTTTCCTTCAGCTACCATATATTTGATCCCATTTACGAACTTCACCCTCCCTCTACCCCCCTATATTTGACTCTCTTTAATTGTCTTCCTATCCCGTCCTCCTCCACCCCCTACCCTCTGGTAACCACTAGTCTATAGTCTATGTCCATGATTCTCTGTTGGTTTGTTTGTCCTGTTAATTTGTTGCTTTTAGGTTTATATCCCGCATGTTGTCGCAAATAGTAGTATTTCATCTCTTCTTATGGCTGAGTAATATTCTATTGTATATATGTACCACAGCTTCTTTAGCCAATCATCTGTCATAGGACACTTCGGTTGCTTCCATGTCCTGGCCACTGTGAGTAATGCAGCTATGAACATCGAAGTGCAAATATCTTCAGATATGGGTTTTCAAGTCTTTAGGGTAAATACCCAGAAGAGGGATTGCTGGATCATATAGTAGATCAATTCTTAGTTTTTTGAGGAACCTCCATACCGTTTTCCATAGTGGCTGTACCAGTTTGCAGTCCCACCAGCAGTGTATGAGGGCTCCTTTTTCTCCACATCCTCTCCAACATTTGTTATTACATGTCCTGTTGATTATAGCTAATCTAACAGGTATGAGATGGTATCGCACTGTGGTTTTGATTTGCATTTCCCTAATAGCTAGCGATGTTGAGCATCTTTTAAAATATTTGTTGGCCATTTGTATGTCCTCTAGGGAGAAGTGTCTGTTCAGGTCCTCTGCCCATTTTTTGATTGGATCATTTGTTTTTTGTTGTTATAGAGTTGTATGAGTTCTTTGTATATTTTGGATATTTGGCCCTTATCGGAGGCGTTGCTTGCAAATATATTTTTCCATTCGGATGGTTGCCTCTTTACCTTGTTGATGATTTCTTTTGCTGAGCAGAAGCTTTTTAGTTTGATGTGGTCTCATTCATTTATTTTAGCTTTTACTTCCCTTGTTTTTGAGGTCAAATTCATAAAAATGCTCTTTAAGTCCAAGGTTCTTGAGTTTAGTTCTTATTTTTTCTTATAGGCATTTTATTGTTCCAGGTCTTATATTCAATCTTTAATCCATTTTGAGTTAATTTTGATGTGTGGTAATATACAACAGTCTAGTTTCATTCATTTGCAGGTGGCTTTCCAGTTCTCCAGGCACCGTTTATTGAAGAGACTTTCCTTTCTCCACTGTATGTTTTTGGTTATTTTGTCGAAAATCATTTTCCCGTATAAGTATGGGTTTACTTCTGGACTCTCGATTCTATTCCATTGGTCCGTGTGTCTGTTTTTCTGTCAATACCATGCCGTTTTGATTACTTTCACTTTGCAGTATCATTTGAAGTCAGGCAGAGTGATGCCTCCAGCCTCGTTCTTTTCCCTCAGGATGGCTTTGGCAATTCGGGGACTTTTGTGTTTCCATACAGATCTGATGATTTTTTGTGCTATTTCTCTAGAAAATACCAATGGGATTTTCATGGGGATTGCATTAAATCTTTATAATGCTTTAGGTAATATGGTCATTTTTACTATGTTGATTCTACATTTCCAAGAACATGAAATGTCTTTCCATTTCTTTGTATCTGCTTTGATTTCCTTTAATAGGGTCTTGTAGTTTTCATTATATAGGTGCTTCACATGTTTCGCTAGATTTATTCCCAGGTATTTTATTCTTTTTGTTGCAATTGCAAAAGGAATTATTTTTTCCACTTCTTTTTCTGATGCTTCATTATTAGAGAATAGGAATGCTATGGATTTTTGAATGTTGATTTTGTATCCAGAGACTTTACTGTATTTGCTTATTGTTTCTAGTAGTGTTCTTGTGGCATCTTTACGATTTTCTATACAGAGAACCATGTCATCCGCAAATCGTGACAGTTTGACTTCTT
>NW_011889299.1:66126-71509 GCF_000151845.1 Pteropus vampyrus | reverse complement strand
TGTGTCTGTTTTTCTGTCAATACCATGCCGTTTTGATTACTTTCACTTTGCAGTATCATTTGAAGTCAGGCAGAGTGATGCCTCCAGCCTCGTTCTTTTCCCTCAGGATGGCTTTGGCAATTCGGGGACTTTTGTGTTTCCATACAGATCTGATGATTTTTTGTGCTATTTCTCTAGAAAATACCAATGGGATTTTCATGGGGATCGCATTAAATCTTTATAATGCTTTAGGTAATATGGTCATTTTTACTATGTTGATTCTACATTTCCAAGAACATGAAATGTCTTTCCATTTCTTTGTATCTGCTTTGATTTCCTTTAATAGGGTCTTGTAGTTTTCATTATATAGGTGCTTCACATGTTTCGCTAGATTTATTCCCAGGTATTTTATTCTTTTTGTTGCAATTGCAAAAGGAATTATTTTTTCCACTTCTTTTTCTGATGCTTCATTATTAGAGAATAGGAATGCTATGGATTTTTGAATGTTGATTTTGTATCCAGAGACTTTACTGTATTTGCTTATTGTTTCTAGTAGTGTTCTTGTGGCATCTTTACGATTTTCTATACAGAGAACCATGTCATCCGCAAATCGTGACAGTTTGACTTCTTCGTTTCCTATTTGGATGCCTTTTATAAATTTCTCTTGTCTGATTGCACTCGCTAGGACCTCCAATGTTATACTGAATAACAGTGGCGATTGGACAGCCTTACCTTGATCATGATCTTAGAGGGAAGGTTTTTAGTTTTTCACCATTAAGTATAATGTTGGCTGAGGGTTTGTCATAGATGGCCTTCATTATGTTAAGGTACTTTCCTTCTACACCAATTTTGTTAAGTGTTTTGATCCTAAATAGATGCTGTATCGTGTCAAAGGCTTTTTCTGCATGCATTGATATAATCATATGATTCTTACTTTTTAATTTGTTTATGTGGTGTATTATATTGATTGATTTGCATATGTTGACCCATCCCCGCACCCCTGGGATGAAGCCCACTTGATTGTAGTATATAATGTTTTTAATATGCTGCTGTATTTGGTTCACTAGTATCTTATTTAGGATTTTTGCATCTGAATTCATGAGAGATTGGTTTGTAGTTTTATTTACGTGTGTGTGTGTGTGTGTGTGTGTGTGTGTGTGTGTGTGTGTGTGTGTGTTATCTTTACCAGGTTTTGGTATCAGAGTAATACTGGCCCCATAAAATGAGTTAGGAAGTATTGCCTCCTTTTCGATTTTTTGGAAGAGTTTGAGAAGAATAGGTATTAAATCTTCTTTGAATGTTTGGTAGAAATCACTAGTAAAGCCATCTGGTCCTAGGCTTTTAGTTTTTCATAGGTTTTTGATGACCGTTTCAATTTCCATACTGCTGATCGGTCTATTTAGAAATTCCAGTTCTTGATTCAGTCTAGGAAGGCTGTATATTTCTAAGTACTGGTGCATTCCTTCTAGGTTATTAAATTTGGTGGTATATAATTTTTCATGGTGTTCTTGTATGATCCTTTGTATTTCTGCGATGTCAGTCATAATTTTCCCTCTTTCATCTCTAATTTTGTTTATATGTGTCCTTTCTCTATTTTCTTTAGTGAGTCTAGCCAGAGATTTGTCAATTTTATTAACCTTCTCAAAGAACCAGCTCTTTGTTGAATTTATTTTTTGTATTGTTTTTTTTTTCCAATTTCATTTATTTCTGCTCTAATTTTGATGATTTCTTTCCTTCTGCTGACATTAGCCCTCATTTGTTCTTCCTTTTATAGTTTTTTAACATGAAACATTAGGTTGTTTATTTGGGCTCGATCTTATTTTCAGGGATAAATCCGTAGTCATAGGAACTTTCCTCTTATGACTGCTTTTACCGTGTCTCAAAAGTTTTGATGTGTTGCACTATCATTATCATTCATTTTTATGTATCTCTCGATCTGTCTTTTTATTTCTTCTCTGACCCAGTTATTCTTCAGTAGCATGTCGTTTATTCTCCATCTATTTGTGGTTCTTCCTGCTTTCTTTTTGCAGTTGATCTCTAGTTTCAAGGCATTATGATCAGAGAATATGGTTGGTATGATTTCAACGTTCTTATATTTGTTGAGGCTATCTCTGTGTCCCAGTATGTGATCGATCTTTGGGAATGTTCCATGTGCACTAGAAAACAATGTATAAGCAGCTGTTTTCTGATGGAATGCTCTGTAAATATCAATTATATTTAATTCATCTAATGTGTCATTTAAGAATGTTATTTCCTTATTGATTTTCTGTTTGGATGATCTGTCCATTTCCGACAGTGGGATATTTAGGTCCACTACTACGATAGTGTTCCGGTGTGTTTCTCCCTTTAGGTCTGTTAGTAACTGCTTTACATATTTCGGGGTTCCCTGATTGGGAGCATAGATATTAATAAGTGTTATGTCTTCTTGGTTCATGATTTTCTTTATTGTTATGAAGTGTCCCTCAGTATCTTTCTTTACCTTTTTTATTTTGAAGTCTATTTCATCAGATATTAATACCACTACTCCCGCTTTTCTCTGAATGCCATTTGCTTGGAATATCATTTTCCAACCTTACACTTTGAGTCTATATTTGCCTTTGGAGCTAAGATGTGTCTCCTGGAGGCAGCATATGGTTGAGTTTTGTTTTTTGATCCAATCTGCAACTCTGTGCCTTTTTATTAGTGATTTCAGTCCATTTACATTTAGGGTGATTATTGAAATGTGAGGTCTTCTAATAGCCATTTTATCTTTTGCTTTCTGGTAGCTCGGTGTTTCCATTGCTTCCTTGTCCTCGTGTGTCTTTTTTCTTCATTTTGGTTGGCATTTGTGGATTTTGCCTCTGGTTCTTCTTGTTTTATGTTATATACTTCAGCTCTGAATCTTCTGCGTGTGGTTACCATTGCGAATATGTAAAGGATAGTTATATATATATACAGTCATCCATTTTCCTCAGCACGTACCTTATCTCCATTCTACTTTGCAAATTTGGATCATTGAATCCTCCCCTTTTCAGACATTCTTGTCTCAATTTGTCCCTATGTGTGCTGAACATTCATTAGTATTTTGCTATAGCAATTCTCTTATTATTCAAGCTTATAAAGCCTTGTTCTTAGTAAAGGTTGCACTGCTCTGCTTCTATTTTCCTGATAGTCACCTTACTACTAATTATGTATTTTTTTTGGTCATTTTATTTTAGGTGGGCTTACCACTTTCAATATTTCCTGTAGTGCAAGCCTCGTACTGGAGAATTCCCTCAATTTTTTCATATGGGGAAAGGTCTTAATTTCTCCTTCATATCTAAAGGAGAGCTTAGCTGGATACATGATTCTAGGCTGGTAGTTCTTTTCACTTCATATTTTGAATATTTGATTCTATTCCTTTCCGGCTTGTAAGATTTGTGCTGAGAAGTCCGAGGATAATCTAATGGGTTTTCCTTTATAAATTACCGTTTTATTCTCTCTGGCTGCCCTGAGAATTCTGCCTTTGTCATTGATTTTTGATAATTTGAATACAATGTGTTGTGGTGAAGGCCATTTTGGGTTGAGATAATTGGGTGTCCTGTTGACTTCTTGAATTCCGAGCTCCGGCTCATTCCTTAGATTTGGGAAATTCTTGTCAACGTTTTGTCTGAAAATGCTTTCTAGTTACTGCTCCTTCTCTTCTCCTTCGATAATGCCCATTATTCTCATGTTTCCTCTCCCGATGGTATCAGCTAGTTCTTGTATTTCTCTTTCATTATTTTTTTTCATTCTTCGGTTTCTCTCTTCTTCCTTCTGATTTATGTCTAGATTTCTGTCTTCGATATCAGTGATTCTTTCCTCCATTTGGTCAACTCTATTTCCCAAGCTTGCTACTTCATTTTTCAACTCTTGCAGTGTATTTTTTAATCTCCAGAAGATCTATTCTGTTCTTTTTGAGGGTTTCAATCTCCTTGCTCTGCTCATCCAGGTGTTTTTCACTTCCTGAAATTGTTGATATGACTTGTTTCGGAACTCACTGAGATTTTCTGAAGTACCATCTGAATTCTCTGTCATTTAAGTTGCATATTTCTGTGTCTGTAAGCTTGTTTTCTGGGGATCTTTCTCTTTCTTTCTGAGATGCCTTGTCACCTTGGTCGTTCATGGTGTTTAATCAACTATTTCTTTGCCTGGGCATTCATGGAAGTGTATTCTGCTTTTTTTCCAGAAAGATTTGTTATATGAAGATGTCTTCTTAGCTTGCTGCAAAGAGGGCGATTTTCTTTTGGTTTCTAGTAGGTGGTGTCTAATCCTCTTGGATCCCTGCTTTATATAAAGCCTTAATGATGTCTTTTTATTTTCTCGTAGATATTTAATCATGCTGACTACCCTCAGTTTCAGTCTCTGTCAGTGTTAGCAACAGTTTCGGTAGCATTTGCTCAGATTCCCCTGGTGTTCCTCAGTGTTCGGTCTCAGAGTGTATGGGGGGTGGAGCCCTCTGAGTTGAGGGTTGTGGGCTGTGGCTCAGCCTTGGTTTTGCAACCCGGTGGCCAGTAAAAATCATCTGTTGTTTCTCTGCCCTCCCACTTCTCTGTTCTGTGCCCTGATGCCTGGGCTCTGCCACCGGCCATGTGGAGCTCACAGCACTTCCAGGCAGGGCTATTCAGGGAATTCTCTGCACTTTCTCCCCTCCCCCTCCTCCTACAGGGAGCTCTCATGGCTGCAAGAGGCAGCTCCTTTATTTCTCCCAGTCCACTGCCCAACATCCGGGGTTCTGACCTCTGGTAGCTCTTATGCACAGATCCCATGGTCATACATGCTGGTGTGCAGTTTGGATGTTTTTTGTTGAGTTTTAGATGTTCAGCTTATTGTTGTTTCAAGGGGAGAGATCTAGGGACGTCTCTCACTCGCTATGTTTCTCTTATCTTTATATTAAGGTAAGGTTTTTTTTTTTTTTTCATTTTGAAGATAGAGAAGAATTCTATTTGGTAACCATCTCAGGACACCGGAGGTGGGTCAGAGGTTTGCGTGGGAATCATTCTGAGAAAGTCTGCATTACCTGGCAGCAGAGCAGGTCTAGAAGGGCTGCTACCATTGTGCCTTAGTCTGGACCCCTATTTCCAAGACTTTTATGTATGGAAGAAGTTTCGAGTCAAAAATGATCACTAATACCACTATAGTGTAAAAATTCCCTTGGGTCAAATCCTGGCTCCACCACTGGCTGTGTGACTTTGAGCAAGTTATTAAACAAACATCTTTGATTCACGCAGATCAGTAGTGATAGCTATGGTGGTGAGACAAAGCAGAAGAGGCATGTTTTTCTTTAACTTTTCTGCTAGTTCCAATAGTTTAGATATCTTAAAGTCTGACCTTTTAGTTACTGTTTTTGTTGATTCTGGCTCACACATCCTTCCTTCTTGACATGCCTAATATATATATTTATATA
>NW_011889299.1:53217-65936 GCF_000151845.1 Pteropus vampyrus | reverse complement strand
TATATAAAATTCCGTGCAGTACATTTTGAATGATACATTGTTGAATTTTTACTTTATTATTTTCCATAAAAGTTGTTCAATTTTGTTCTGGTAGGTAGCTAAGTTGCTCCTGGGTACTTTGGTTCTGTCAGCCTTGCTTTCATTCTTTGTCAGAGTGGGTATTTATCAATTTTCAACTGAGCTCTATAGTGTGGCATTTATTCTAGGACATGGTTCTTACTCCTAATGTCTGGCTTTTCTAGAATCTGAATTGTATGCATACGATGTTTATCAAGGTCTCTGTATTCAGCTCCACAGCATTTGCTCTGTCATAGGCTTCGTGAAATTTTGCCCTCAGTAGGTATTCATATTCCCTGGTGTCCACATTGCATGGCGGTGTTCATATATGTAATGGCTTCATGTGTTTGTGATATCCCACTGAGAGGGAAATATCTGAATGGGTGTGTGGGGTGTCATGATGTCCTTGTGTAACATCAAAATAAATGTGTGTGAAGCTGTGGTACATATATACAATGGAACAGTATTCAGCATACGAAGAGTTGAAATACTGCCATTTGCGACAACACGGATGGACCGCGAGATAATCATGCTAAGCGAAATAAGCCAGACAAAAAAAGTTGGAAATCACATGATATCAGTTATAGGTGGGATATAAATCTAAAAGCAAGAAATGAACAGGACAAAGAAACAGAGACTCATGGACATGGACTATAGACTAGTGGTTACCAGAAGGTAGGGTGTGGGGAAGGAGGGGGTAGGTAGACGATTAAAGAGGGTCAAATATAAGGAGTAGGGGAGGGTGAAGTGAGTCAAAGGGGATCAAATATATGGTAGCTGAAAGAAACTGGACTTTGGGTGGTAAACATACAATAGAATATACAGATGTCAAATTATAATGTACACCTGAAAATTATATAATCGTATTAGCCAATATTATCTCAATAAACTTAAAAAAAGAAAAGAAAAGAAAACAGTAATAAAATTTAAAACTAAGTAACTAACTGATAAATAAATAAATGCAACACAGGTACAAATTACACCAATCGACCCCTTCCCCTAAAGGGCCTCCTTTAATCTCCCTAAAATTATTGCCAAAATATAGGACTTTCAATGCCTAATTAATATGGTTGTTTTGGTCAAATATCAGAGTCTGATGGAAATGTAATCTGAAAACATCACCATTTCTTATACATTGCTGCCCCTAGTGTGTAGACTGTACTCTCATGACAGCTGCAGGCAGCTCAACTCAAGAGTATTTTTTTTCTATTTGAATGCTATGTAAACAATTTTAGACGTGTATCTGTACTTTTTCAGATATACAGTTGAGTACATCTGTTAATGTTTTTAAAAGTTTTTATTACTTTCAAGTATATAGTTCATTGGTTAGACATTTATATAGTTTATAAAACAATCCCCCTAATTGCTCTTTCTCTCCTCTGGTTTTCCACCAAGCCAATATATTAATACTAACTGCATTCTCTATGCTATGCTCCCCATCCCCGTGACCATCTATCAACTACTAGTTTATACTTTAATCCTTCACCCCATTCTCCCACCCCTCCAACCCATCATCCTCTCTGTCCTTCACCAAATTGTCCTCTATATTTGTGAGTCTGTTTTTTATTAGTTTGTTCTTTGTGGTCCTTAGATTCCACATATAAGTGAAATCATATGGTATTTATCTTTCTCTGTCTGACTTATTTCACTCAGCATAATAACCTCTAGGTCCATTCATGTCGTTGCAAATGGTAGGATGTTTTTTAAGTGGGTGAGTAATATTCCATTGTATATATGAACCAGAACTTCTTTATTCAATTGCCTGTTGATGGGCATTTGGGTTGCTTCCATATCTTGGCTATTGTAAATCGTGCTGCCACGAATATTGGGGTGAGTAGATCATTATGAATTATTGTTTTAGTTTTCTTTGGATAAATATCCAGAAGTGCAATTGCTGGGTCAAAAGGTATATCCATTTTTATTTTTTTTGAGAAACCTCTAGATTGTTTTCCAAGTAGATGTACCAATGTTTAATCCTACCAGCATTGTATGAGGGGCCCCTTTTCTTCGCATCCTCACCAACACTTGTTGTTCTTTGATTTATTGATGACAGGCATTCAGACTGTTGTCAGGTGAGATCTAATTGTGGTTTTAATTTGCATTTCTCTATGATTATTGACCTCGCACCTCTTTTCATATGTCTATTGGCCATCCGTATTTCCTCTTTGGAGAAGTATCTGTTCAGGTCTTCTGCCTATTTTTTAAATGGATTGTTTGTTTGTTTTTGTTCTTGAGTTGTATGATTCTTTGTATATTTTGGATATTAACCTCTTATCAGATGTAACATTAGCAAATATCTTCTCCCAATCAGTGGGTTGTCCTTTTGATTCGTGGATGGTTTCCTTTGTTGTACAAAACCTTTTTATTTTGATGTAGTCCCATTTGTTTATTTTTTCTTTAGTTTCCCTTGCCCGGGGAGATATATCTGAAAAGAAATTACTGTTAGTAACATCAGAGAGTTTACTGCCTATATTTTCTTCTAGAAGTTTTATGATTTCAGGTCTTATATTTAAGCCTTTAATCCATTTTGAGTCCATTCTTGTATGCGGTATAAGAAGGTGGTCCAGTTTCTTTTCATTTTTTTTGCATGTATCTGTCCGATTTCCCCAACACTATTTATCGAAGAGACTGTCTTTACCCTATTGTATATTCTTGCCCTTTTTGTCATATATTAAGTGAGCGTATAGGTGTGGATATATTTCTGAGTACACTATGCTGTTCCATTGGTTAATGTATTTGTTTTTATGCCAGTATCACCCTGTTATGATTACCGTAGCCTTGTAGTACAGTTTGATATCAGGTAGTGTGATATCTCCAACTTTGTTCTTCTTTCTCAAGATTGTCATGGCTATTCGGAGTCTTTCATGGTTCCATATACATTTTAGGATTATTCATTCTAACTCTCCGAAAAATGTTATTGGTATTTTGATAGGCATTGCATTAAATCCATAGATTGCTTTGGGTCGTATGGCCATTTAACGATGTTAA
Organism: Pteropus vampyrus; assembly: GCF_000151845.1. Classification (NCBI taxonomy): domain Eukaryota; kingdom Metazoa; phylum Chordata; class Mammalia; order Chiroptera; family Pteropodidae; genus Pteropus; species Pteropus vampyrus. Next base: position 62,891 of record NW_011889299.1, on the reverse strand, counting down.
TTCTTCTGACCTATGAGCACGGTATATGCTTCCATTTATTTATATCTTCTTCAATTCCTTTTTCAATGACATAATTTTCTGAAAACAGGTCTTTTACCTCCTTGGCTAATTTGATTCCCAGGTGTTTAATAGTTTTAGATGCAACTGTAAATGGGATTGTTTTCTTAATTTTTCTTTCCGAAAGATCATCATTGGTGTATAAAAATGCCACTGACTTCTGAATATTTATTTTATAACCTGATACTTTACTGAATTTGTTGATCAGTTCTAACAGTTTTTTTAGTGGAATCTTTAGTGTTCTCTCTATATAGTATCATGTCATCAGTAAATAGCGAGAGTTTTACCTCTTCCTTTCCAATTCGGATGTCTTCTATTTCTCTTTCTTGTCTTATTGTTCAATACAATGTTGAACAGGAATGGTAAAAGTGGGCATCCTTGTCTTGTTCCTGATCTTAAGGAAAACGCTTTGAGCCTTTCCGCATTGAGTAGGATGTTAGCTGTAGTTTTGTCATATATGGTCTTTATTACGTTGAGGCAAGTTCCCTCTATTCCCACTTTGCTGAGGGTTTTTATCACAAATGTATGCTGGATTTTGTCCAACTTGATCATGGTGTGTGGTATTTTTAATGTATTGCTGAATTCGGTTTGCTAATATTTTGTCGAGGATTTTTACATCAATGTTCATGAGAGATATCAGCCTACAGTTTTCATTTTTTGTAATGTCTTTGTCTGATTTTGGAATCAAGGTAATCGTGGCCTCATAAAAGGAGTTAGGGAGCCTTCCCTCTTCTTGAAATTTTTGGAATAGTTTGAGAAGAATAGGTGATAATTCTTCTTTGAACGTTTGGTAAAATTCGCCTATGAAGCCATCTTGTCCAGGAATTCTGCTTTTTGGGTGGTTTTTGATTATTGATTCTATTTCATTGGTGGTAATTGGTCGGTTCAGATTTTCTGATTCTTCTTGACTCAGGCTTGGGAGAGTGTATGTTTCCAGGAATGTGTCCATTTCTTCCAGATTGTACAATTTGTTGGCATGTAATTGCTCGTAGTATTTTCGTATGATCCTTTGTATTTCTGAGGAGTCCGTAGTTATTTCTCCTCCCTCATTTCTGATTTTCTTTATTTGAGACCTCTTTCCTTTTTCCTTGATGAGTGTGGCTGAGTGCCTGACAATTTTGTTTATCCTTTCAAAGAACCAGCTCTGGGTTTCATTCATCTTTTGTATTGTTTTCCTAGACTCTATTTCATTTATTTCTGCTCCGATCTTTATTATGTCCTTCTTTCTATTCACTTTGGCTTTGTTTGCTGTTCTTTCTCTAGTTCTTTTAAGTGTAACGTTAGATTGTTTATTTGAGCTTTTTCTTGTTTCTTGAGGTAGGCCTGTATTGCTATAAATTTCCCTCTTAGGACTGCTTTTGCTGTGTCCCATAGATTTTGGGTCGTTGTGTTTGCATTTTCATTTCTCTCTAGGTATCTTTTGATTTCTTCCTTGATCTCATTAATACCCATTCATTGTTTGGTAGCATGTTATTTATCCTCCATGTGTTTGTGTATTTTCCGGTATTTTTCTTGTAGTTGATTTCTAGTTTCATACCATTATGATCAGAGAAGTTGGTTAATATCATTTCAATCTTCTTAAATTTATTGAGAATTGTTTTGTGACCTAACATGTGGTCTATCCTGGAAAATATTCCATGTGTACTTGAGAAGAATGTATATTTTGCTGCTTCGGAGTAAAATGCTCTGAAAAGATCTGTTACATCCATCTGTTCTAGTGTATCTTTTATGCCCATTGTTTCCTTGTTGATTCTTTGCCTGGAAGATCTGTCCATTGGTGTCAATGGGGTGCTAAAGTCTCCTACTATGAGTGTATTTCTGTTGATCTCTCCTTTTACGTCGGTCAATAATTGCTCTATGTATGTAGATGCTCCTATGTTGGGTGCATATATGTTTATTAAGATTATGTCCTCTTGATTTATCGATCCCTTTATCATTATGTAATGCCCTTATTCGTCTCTTATTATAGCCTTTGTTGTTGTTGTTTTTAAATATTTATTTGTTTATTTTATTTTTTATGGTGACATTGGTTAATGAAATCAAATAAGTCTCAGCTGTACACTTTAACAGTAAGGTGTATATATATTTACACTGTGTGTTCACCTCTCATAGTTAGATTTCTATTTCAAGCTTGCTATTTATGTTTTTCATTTCTTTCAGTGTGTTCTTCATCTCCAGAAGTTCTATTTGGTTCTTTCGAAGGGTTTCTATCTCCTTGCTCAAAAGATGATTCTGCTGATCTAGTTGTTTTTTGAATTCCTGGAATTGTTGATATGAATTATTTTGGATCTCATTAAGTTTTTTTTCAGAAGTACCATCCTGAATTCTCTGTCACTTAAGTCGCACATTTCTGTCTTTAAGCTTATTTTCTGGAGATTTTTCTCTTACTTTCTGAGATGCCTTGTCACCTTGGTAGTTCATGGTGTTTAATGGACTATTTCTCCGCTTGGGTATTAATGGAAGTATATTCTGCTTTTTTTTTTTTCCCAGAAAGACGATTCATTATGTAATGGTCTCTCTTTAAACCGTTGGTAAGATGGTATTTTTCTTTTGGTTTCCAGTATGTGCCATCTAAGCTTCTTGGATCCCTGCTTTATGTGAAGTCTTAATAATGCCTTTATTTTTTCTTATAAATATTCAATCACACTCGCTACCTTCAGTCTCTGTGTGTGTCAGTGTTAGAGAAAGTTTCGTTAGTGTTTGCTCATATTCCCCTGGGGGCTCTGCTGTGTTGAGTCTTGGAGGATATGGGGTGAGGGCCTCACTGGGTTTGGGGATAGGGGCTGCGGCTCAGCCTCGTGTTTTGCAACCACAGCTGGTAATAATCAACTGTTGCTTCTCTGCTGTCCCTGCTGCTCTGCTGTCCCTACTTCTCTGCTTTCTGTCCTGTTCCCTGCGCTGCCATTGCGTGGAGCTCACAGCTCTCTCAGGCTGGGATGTTCATGGAACACGCCACACTTTTCCCCCTCTCTTTCCTCCTGTAGGGAGCTCTGACTGTGAGAGGGAGCCTCTTTGTTCTCCCTATCTACTGCCTGACTCTAGGAGTTCTGACCTGTGGTAGTTCTTAATCGCAGAATCTCACTCAGACGTGCTTGTGTACAGGTTCGGTGTTTTGTTGTTGTTGTTGAGTTTTAGATGTTCAACTTATTGTTTTTCCAAGGGGAGAGATCTGGGGACATCTCTCATTTCACCATGTTTCTGACATCACTGAAGTCCTCAAGAGAACCTTGATCAGAAGTGGTGCATCAGGTATCCTCATAACATGTCCATGGTACCTTTGTAATAGCCTGTCTTTTTCCAAGTTGACAGTCTTCTTCTACATTAGTAGTGTTCAAAATGTGATCTCCAGATCAGCAACAGGAGCAGCACCTCCAAAAGAGACTTTAAAACAGGGGCTATAATAAGAGACAAAGAACTACCCAGTTATTCCACTTCTGGGTATTTATCTGTAGAAACCCAAACACTACTTTTAAGGGACATATGAATTCATATTATCTTTGCAGCATTATTTACATTAGCCAAGACATGGAGGCATCTAAAGTGTCTACAAATGGATAAATGGATAACAAATAGGCTATCCACACACACATACACATACATATACATAATGGACTATTACTCAACCATAAAAAAAGAATGAAATCTTGCCATCTGCAATAACATGGGTGGACCTAGAGGGTGTTGTCCTGAGTGGAGTAAGTCAGACAGAAAAAGACAAATGTGATATGTAGAATCTAGAGAACAAGATTAAGAAACAAACAATGGAAACAGGCTTATAGATATGGAGAATATTTTTATGGTTGCCAGATGGAAGGGGTGTTGGGCAGGTCAGTGCAAAAGGGGAAGGAATTAATGAGTACAAATTGATAGTTACAGAATAATCATGGAAAAGTAGAATATAGCATGAAGAATATAGTCAATAGTATTGTAATAACTAATTGTAATAACTATGGATGGTGTCAGTGGGTACTAGATTTATTCAGGTGATCACTTCATAAGTTATGTAAATGTCTAATCACTGTGTTGTAAACCTGAAGCTAATATAATATTGTATGTCAACTATAATTGAAAAAAATAAAAATGTAAAAATTAAAAGAAAATGGGCAGAAGACCTGAACAGAAATTTCTCTTAAGAAGACGTACAGTTGGCCAAAAGGCATATGAAAAGAGGCTCAAGTCACTAATCATCAGAGAAATGCAAATTAAAACCACAAGGAGATATCACCTTATACCTGTCAGAATGGCTATCATCAAAAAATCAAAAAACAAGTGGTGGCTAGGATTTGGAGAAATGAGAGCCCTTGTGTAGTGATGGTGGGATTGAAAATTGATGGAGCCACTATGGAAAACAGTTTGGAGCGTCCTCAAAATATTAAACAATAGATGTACCTTATGACTCAGCAATTCCACTTCTGGGTATTTATCTGGAGAAATCCAAAACCCTAATTCAAAAAGAGATATGCACCACTATGTACACTGCAGTACAATTTACAGTAGCCAAGATATGGAAGCAACCTAAGTGCCCATCAATAGACAAGTGGATAAAGAAGAGGTGGTCCACATATACAATGGAATATTACTTGGCCATACAAAAGAAATGATAATTTGTCACAACATGGATGGACTTATAGGGTATTATGCTAAGGGAAATAAGTCAGACAGAGAAAGACAAATATTACATATGATCTCATTTATATGTGGAATATGAAGAATGGAATGAATGAACAAACAGAACAGAAACAGGCTCATAGATCCATAGAATCAATTGATGGTTCAGATGGGTGGAGTGTTTGGGGGCTCGGTAAAAAAAAAAAAAAAAAAAAATCGAAGGGATTAAGAAGTACAAATTGGCAGTTACAAAATAGTCACGGGGATGTGAAAGACAGCATAGAGAATATAGTCAATAATATTGTAATAACTATGTACAGTGCCAGGTGGGGACTAGACTAATTGAGGGGATCATTTCATAAATTATATGAATATCTTAACACTATGCTGTACGCCTGAAACTAATATAAAGTATTATTGAATTTCAACAGTAATTGAAAAATAAAAATTAAAACAATACCACCTAGAGTTAGTAAATATCATACATCTATGACATATATAGACATATGTAAATGTACCGACAGGCACAAAGAGAAATCTTATAACTTTTGTTTTAAAATTTTTACCATGAGCCAAGTACAATAATACATAACTCACTAGTTTATAAAAGGACAGTGGAATCCAAATTGTGTTTCTGGCAGATAGAATACGTTAAGTTTACCTGCTCAGATGACTAAAGCTCTTTACTGATATCTGTGGAAAAGACTTTTAAGACTTTTCATTTGTCTAATTTCTAAATAGGTTTTCTTTTTTTCCCCCGATAATCATTATCTCCTTGATATTTTCATTTCAAGAGATGGCCCTGGGTTTCTAGAGAATACCAGTTAGAACCTTTATATCTTACAGGCACAGAGAATAAATGTAAGTTTCTCCAAGAAGGCCTTTTGTTTCCCAAGTTCAGATCTTTTTTAAATTAAAAAAAATTATCAATTACAGTTGACATTCAACATTATATTAGTGTATAACATAATGGTTTGACATTTATATAATTTACAAAGTGATCCCCCTGATAAGTCTATTACACATGTGGCACCATACATAGTTATTACAATATTACTGACTATATTCCCTATGCTGTACTTTATGTCCCCATGACTATTTTGTAACTGCCAATTTGTACTTCTTAATCCCTTCACTTTTTTCACCCAGTCCCCCAACCCTTCTCCCATAAGGCAACCATCAGTTTGTTCTCTGTATCTGAGTCTGTTCTGCTTTGTTTATTTATTTTGTTTTTTTAGATTCCACATATAAGTGATATCATATGGTATTTGTCTTTGTCTGCCAAGTCCAGATCTTTTACATTATCTGCAAGCCTTTGAAATAATAGGAGAGATTTGGAGTCTGGTAAAAAGGATGAGTGGGCTTTGAATTGTTTCTAGAACCACATTTCTGTTCCTGTAAGATTCAATTTGGAAGACAAGTTTCCGATTCCTCAAAGAATTAGGTTGCAACCTGAATGAACCCACCCATCCAACTACATTATCTTCAATTTGTTTCTTTATATCAGGGAGAAAATCATCAACTATGATGGGAAGCAAAATATCTCTATGTTTTAAATTTAGAACTGTGTGTCCTTGGAACATTTTAGTAAATCCTTCCAAAACAGTGTCAAAATGTTATTTTTCTTTCTCTCTGAATACACAGTTTCACTTTAGCTTAGGAGAGATGGCCTGAAAAAATTTCCTATCAGGCTCAATATCAGCTTCCAACTTGGCAAACTTTTAACCACAGAGTTACTTAAAACAAAACAAAACAAAACAACCCCTGCCCCCCGCCCCAAACACTTTGGACTATATTGTCGGGTTTCATCTAGGATAAATGATAAATACTCCTGGGAGTGTTGAACAACCCCATGTATGCGAGAAGCATCTCCAAAGAGGGTGAAAAATATACTACCCCTTTCAAGTTTAAGACCCACTCCCAAACTTAACTAAAAGAAAAAAAAATCTAGAAAATTTTCATGAGATCTGGCAACAGTCAGTAGAACCCTAGCCAAAAATAGAGTGCAATCCACATTTCTGTTCAGCCATATTTTTGGGCCCTCAACCTGATAGTTGACCTACTTGAACATACAATAACCTGCATGCCCCAGGTAGGCTGAAAGCCTACCCGAGTTCTCAGGACACAAAACAAGACAGGCAATAAAATTCCACAAAAAAGAAGGCAATAGCCCTCCACAGGAAAGAACGAGTCCATACCAAAAGGATACACAAAAGCAAATTCACAGTTCACAATTCAAAGATCGAATTTTTTTAAGTGTACAAATTTTTTATTAAAAATTATTGGGGTGACATTGATTGACAAAATCAAATAAGTTTCACGTGTATCATTCAGCAGTAAATTGTATATATATTGCATTGTGTGTTCACCACCTAGAGTTAGATTTCCTTCTGTTACCAAATATTTGACCTATTTTACCCCTATCTATCTTACCCCTCCTTCCTTTCCTTCTCGTAACCACTAATCCAGTATCTTTACCAAACTTTGGCATCAGGGTAATATTAGCCTAATAAAATGATTTAGGAAGTGTTTCCTCTTCTTCAATTTTTTTGGAAGAGTCTGAAGAGAATAGGTATTAAATCTTCTTTGAATGTTTGGTAGAATTTATAGGTGAAGCCATCTGGTCCTGGACTCTTACTTTTGGGAAGGATTTTGATGATTGTTTCAATTTCTCTATTGCTGTTTGGTCTATTTAGATTTTCCAATTCTTCATAATTCAGTCTAGGAAGGATGCAAATTTCTAAGAACTTGTCTATTTCTTCTACATTATGAAATTTGGTGTCATATAATTTTTCATAGCATTCTTATATATGATGCTTTGTATTTTGGTAGTACCTGTTATAACTTTCTTTCATTCCTGGTTTAGTTTTTCGTGTCCTCTTTTTTTCCTTAGTGAGTCTAGCCAGGAGTTTGTGTCAATTTTATTAATCTTCTCAAAGAGCCAGCTCTTTTTTTGCATTAATGTTTTCTATTGTCTTTTCGTTCTAAATTTCATTTAATTCTGCTCTAATTTTGATTATTTCCTTCCTTCTGCTGATTTTAGGCTTCATCTATTCTAGTTTTTTAAGATGTAATATTAGGTTCCTTATTTGGGTTCATTCTTGTTTCTTGAGATAGGCACGTAATTACATGAACTTTCCACTTATTACTGCTTTTGTCATGTCCCAAAAGTTTTGATATGTTGAACTTTCATTCTCATTCATTTCTATGTATCTTTCGATCGCTCCTTTGATTTCTTTTCTGACCCAGTAATTCTTCAGTAGCATGTTGTTTAATCTCTGCATATTTGTGGTTCTTCCCACTTTCTTTTTACAGTTGATCTCCAGCTTCAAAGCATTATGATCGGAGGATATGCTTGGTATCATTTGAGTCTTCTTAAATTTGTTGAGGCTAGTTTTGTGTCCCAACAGATGGTCTATCCTTGAGGATGTTCGATATACACTAGAGATGAATGTATAACCTGCTGTTTTGTGATGAAACACTCTGTAAATGTCGATTATGTCCTTTTGGTTAATGTATCATTTAAGGATGTTATTTCCTTATTGATATTCTGTTTGGATGACCTATCCATCTCTGACATTGGAGTATTTAGGTCCCCTACTATGACGGTCTTTGTGTCAGTTTTTTCCCTTAGTTCTATTAGTAGATGCTTTACATATTTTGGTGCTCCTTGATTGGGAACACATATACTGATAGTGTTAGGTCTTCTTGATATATGGGCCCCTTTATCATTATGAAGTGTCCATTATTGTCTCTCTTCACCTTGAAAAAAATGTAAACTTAATTAGCTTCAAGTACAGTACATTGGTTAGACATTTATGTAGTTTGTGAAACAATCCTCCTAATTGCTCCTTCTCTCCTCTGGTTTTCCACCTAGGCAATACATTAATGCTAACTGCATTCCATATGCCATGCTCCACATCCCTGTGACCATCTATTAACTACTAATTTGTACTTCTTTAACACTTCACCCCATTGTCCCAGGCCCCCAACCCACCACCCTTCTTGCCACCTACCAGGTTGTCTTCTATATTGGTGAGTCTGTTTTTGATTAGTTTTTTTTTCTTAGATTCCATATATAAGTGAAATCATATGGTATTTATCTTTCTGTGTCTGACTTAATTCATTCAGCATAATAACCTTTAGGTCCATCCATGTCATTGCAAATGGCAGGATTTCATTTTTTTAATGGCTGTGTAATATTCCATTGTATATATGAACATATGGGCATTTAGATTGCTTCCATGTCTTGGCTACTGTAAATTGTGCTGCCATGAATATTGGAGTGCATAGATTGTTACAAATTATTGTTTTGGTTTTCTTTGGATGAATATCCAGAAGTGAAATTGCTGGATCAAAAGGTAAATTCATTTTGAATATTTTGAGAAACCTCCAGATTGTTTTCCATAGTGGCTGTACCAATTTACAATGCCACCAGAAATGTATGAGGGTACACTTTTCTCCGAATCCTCATCAAAACTTGTTCTCTGATTTATTGATGATAGCCATTCTGACTGCTGTCAGGTGATATCTCATTGTGGTTTTAATTTATATTTCTCTTATGATTATTGACCTTGAGCATCTTTTCATATGTCTATTGGCCATCTGTATTTCCCCTTTGGAGAAGTATCTGCTCAGATCTTCTGCCCATTTTTTAATTGGATTGTTCGTTTGTTTTTGTTCTTCAATTGTATAAGTTCTTTATATATTTTGGATATTAACCTCTTATTAGATGTAACATTAACAAATATCTTCTCCCAATCAGTCAGTTGTCTTTTTGTTTTGTTGATGGTTTCCTTTGCAATACAAAACCTTTTTAGTTTGACGTAGACCCATTTGTTTATTTTTTCTTTTGTTTCCCTTGCCCAAGGAGATATATCCAAGAAGAAATTACTGTTAGCAATATAAGAGACTTTGCTGCCTATGTTTTCTTCTAGAAGTTTTATGGTTTCAGGTCTTACATTTAAGTCTTTAATCCATTTTGAGTCTATTCTTGTATATGATGTAAG
>NW_011889299.1:42137-53008 GCF_000151845.1 Pteropus vampyrus | reverse complement strand
TGTCCAATTTTCCCAACACCATTTATTGAAAAGACAGTTTTTACATCATTGTATATTCTTACCTCCTTTGTCACACCTATACACACAGTGAGCGTATAGGTGTGGATTTATTTCTGGACTCTGTATTCTGTTCCACTGATGAATGTATCTGTTTTTATGCCAGTACCATACTGTTTGATTACTGTAGCCTTGTAGTATATTTTGATATCAGATAGTGTGATACCTCCAACTTCGTTCTTCTTTCTCAAGATTGCTGTGGCTATTCGGGGCCTTTTATGGTTCCACATAAATTTTAGGATTATTTGTTCTATCTCTCTGAAAAATGCCATTGTTATTTTGATAGGGATTGCACTGAATCTATGGATTGCTTTGGATAGTATGGCCGTTTTAATGATGTTGATCTTCCTACCCATGAGCACAGTATATGCTCCTATTTATTTGTATTCTCATCATAGTTTTTTTAATCTTGAAGTCTATTTCATCGGCTATAAGCACAGCTACACCCAATTTTCTCTAGATGCTATTGGCTTGGAGTATCATTTTCCACCCTTTTACTTTGAGTCTTTGTCCTTGCAGCTGAGATGTGTCCCTTGAAGGCGGCCTATGGTTGGGTTTTATTTTTGTACTCTATGCCTTTTGATTGGTGAATTTAGTCCATTTACATGTAAGGTGGTTATTGAAATATGAGGCTTTCCTATAGCCATTCTATCTTTTGTTTCCTGGTAGTTTAGTTTTCCCATTGTTTATTTGTCCCTGTGTTTCTGTCTGTTATTTTAATTTGGTGATGTATATGGTTTTTCCCTCTGTTCCCTCAAGTCTGATGCTAAGTATCTCAGTTAAGGACTTATGGAGTGTGGCTACCGTTAAGTTTTTGTAAAGGATATACAACTTGTCACCTTAGTTGTTCATGATGTTCAATGGACTATTTCTCCACCTGGGCATTCATGGGAGTGTACTCTATTTTTTTTTCAGGAAGATTTATTATAAAATAGACCTCTCTTTAGCCTTATGTTAAGGTGTTTTTCTTTTGATTTCCAGTAGGTGGCGCCCAAGCCTCCTGCACTGCCCGGGCCTTCTGGATCTCTGCTTTGGGGCTAAAAATGCTCCTTTATCTCAGGTAGGCTGTATAGTCTTTCTGCGATCAGGTGAGCTCGGTCCCAGGGCTCCGTCCTCATGAAAGGGTGCAAAGGGCATTGGAGGTCTGGGACTCTGAAGAGGCCTTGAAGTCCCGTTACTGCCCTAACAGTTAGATGTGATGTTCCACTGTTTCCTTCTGACTCCGCCTGACTCGGTGGGGGAGAGGCCTGCAGTATGTGTGGCTGCTTCCCTTCCCATAGAGCTGTCCTCCTGGTTTCAGCTGTTCTGCTTCAATATCACAGCACCTGTGTATGGCACTGGCTGTATTGTATGTTTCAATACCAATTTCCCCTGGGGCTTGAAGGTGCTAGCTCTGAGTGGATATGGAGTTGGGGAGGGGAGGGTGCACTCTGGGTTGGTTAGGGAAGGCATGGCCAGACTCTGTGACTTGAACTCCTACTTGGCAACGGTGACTGTTAAGAGATATCTGTTGCCTCTCCACACTCATTCCCCTCTCTGCTCTCTGTCCTGATCCCTGGGTTCTGCTGTGTGGAACACACTGATCACTCAGGCAGCACTGTTTGGGGAATGGGCCCTGACATCTGTACCCCCTCCTCCTGCAGGGAGCTCCAGCTGCATATGGTAGTTCTTTTCTTTCTCCCAATCTACCTTCCCAGACTGACGTGATTCTGACCTTCCGATGCTCGGATGCGCAGATCTCTCAGGCGTGCTTGTGTGCAGGTTGGGTGTTATTTGTTGAGTTGTAGATATTCAGCTTGTTGTTATTTCAAGGGGAGAGATCCAGGGAGGTCCCTCACACTGCCATACTTCTGACCTTCCTGAGTCCAAGATCTAATTTTTACAAATGTTTTTTTTTTTTTTCCTCTGCCACTGTGAATTTGGAAAGGAAGGGACAATGTGAAATTTGACCTTCATCTCTTGACCGGGCACCACAGATAGAGATCCAGGAGAACTGACTTTGGTAAGAATTTGCACCCTTTTTTCCTTCTGCCAATTTTCCAGGATCCCTTCTGCAGGCTCTGGAGCAAGTGTGGTGTTCCCGCGGATCTCATCCTAGTCACCAGAAGCTGTAGAGAAGGAAAAATAATTTTCCCTCTACCCTTTATAGTGAGTGCTTGGCTGAGACCTCCTTTTACTCCAGGTGACTTACAAATGGATAAGCTTATCTAGATTAGAGGTTCTCCACTGATTATAATATTAAGAATATTATAATCTTGGATAATATTCCAAGATTATCTTTTGTAAGATTACTTTACTTATTCAGCCTTAACACAAAATTTTATTCACCTGAGGTCTTACACTGGACCCAGTCTGTTTTCTATATCAGACTCAGTCCAAATCTGATCATTTTCTGAATCCAGTCTGGAAAAAGAAATGATCCGATAAAACTGCCATGCTAGGATCTGACGGGGACTTACTCAAGACCTCTAGAGGTAACAAGAAAGCAGTGTGCTCTAAGGGCTCAGCAGATACCTACACCTGGTTGCCCACTGCTACTGCGGCCATTGGAGTTCTTCTTAGTTTCCCTCCTCTGACATCAGAACTGTCAAAAAATAAACTGAGACATACTAAAAATGTTAAGAGTTTATTTGAGCAAACGTTGATTAGAATCGGGCAGCATCAAGCCAGATGTAGTTAGAAGCACTCCACTGACAGGAGCCAGGGAGAAGACTTATGTAGAGAAAATGTGGAAGCAGGGAGAGGAAATCACTTGATTGGCTACAGCTTAAACCTTGGTTGGCCGTTTGGGATTGGTTGTCCTTAGCATTTTGGTTTCATAACCTTGAGGCATTTACAGGCTTAGACTTTGGTTTGCTGATGTAGGCCTCCATGGCGCTAGAGCCACATCAGTCAAATGTCCTCCTTATTTAATTAATTTCATATATTTATCCTCAAATACTTAGGACTTATATATGGCCTTCTCCACCAAATATTTTTTAGCTTGCCTTTCTTTGGTTTTGATCTTCCTTGACTTTTAAGCCTAAACTCTTATGTGCTTTGCCAAAATGGCCATAAGGGAACACAACAATTTGTTCCTTTGCCCTAGGAAAGGTATAACCATAGGAATAACTAGGTTTATTCAAAATTTTCTACAAATATTAATTGATTAAAATAGTAGGAATGATCTTTTGTTTACAAAAATCTTGGGAAAACCCTGAAAATTAAAATAAAAGTTTACTTTCTTGGGTTAATTTTACACAAGTAAACTATTCCAATATAAACACATTTCAAAGATTGTACACTTTTCAGGTTAAAAGAAGCATATGTAAGCTTAAACACAAAGACTGGCAGAATAACTATACCCTAAAATAATTCTTTGTAGGATTCTAGATTATCAAATCATTTTTCCATTTTTTTTCATCAAAAGTCTAAAAAAATAAAACCACTAGAAGGGCTGACTCAGCTACATAGGAATCATCAGAGGCCTCTTACTTATTTCAGTCTTTCATTAGATATACTAGCCAAGGCATATCCACCTCGCTTAAGAATAATAACAGCAAGAACCAAATGTGTAAAAAATTCAGCTAATTTAGTTTTAGGGTCACCACTAAACTTAAGGGTTCCCAAAGCTGTGCAGAATATTCTATTGACAGAACACTTAGCACTTCTTGGCAGTTCACATGGCCAAAGTAATTCCCCTGGCTTAGTCCTGCCCACTGAGAAAAGATGAATGGTCAAATATTTATACTGATTATAGGTATGATTTAGGGTCAGTCTATAACTCTGAAATATTTTGGAGACAAAGAGTTTTCAAGACTGTTGAGGAACCCCTATAAAATAGGCAGCAAGTTAAAGAACCTTGGCATGCTTGCCAATTACCTGAAGAGATTGCCACAATAAGCAGAGTTTAGAAAAAATGCTTTTATGCATTGCTCACAATAGCAAAGATGAGCTGGTAATGATACAGAACCAACATTGGTAGGGTAATTTTATGGTTACTGCTGAGCACTCATATGATGCCTCCAGATTTGCCACCAACTTGCACAAGCTTCATTTCTGAAACACACACCTAGCATGACCTAACACCTGGAGATTTAGTCTTCTGGGGGAAAAAAGGTCATCAAGAAAAAACTGGCCTGGAAAACGACTTATCAAGCACTGTTAGTGCCATCACGCTGTTGCAACTGCAGAAGAAGACAGCTTCTGCCCAAGACACAATGTTTTTCAATTCATTAGCACACATTTTCCCCTTTACCACTAACATTCCTTATCCTGCTTAATGGGAGCGACTGCTGCTCTTTTACCAACCAAAGTTTTGAGCTTGGTTCTATCTTCTCACCTTATAAATAAAAATTATATAATCCTCAATCACAAAATTATCCCTCACTTTCTGACAGTGTCCACTAACAGAACATCCCAAGTTCTTTTTAAAAACATTTTTAGTTGTTTATTCTTTTCCAGCCTCATCACATTTTTCCGTCTCTATTGAAATATAATAGACAATTAGTTGTTTGTATTTACGTCGTACAACTCAATGAGCATTTTTTTCAATTATAGCTGGCTTACAATAATATACCAGTTTTAGTTCTATAGCATAGTGATCAGAGATCCACATAACTCACAAAGTGATCACTCACTAAATCTAGTACCCCTCTTCCCCTTACATATTTATTACAACATTAACCATCTTCCCCATGCTACACTCTACATCTCCATGTCTATTCTGCAACTATCCATTTGTACCTCTTAATGCCTTTGCCTATTTTTGTCCCCCCAACCCCCTCCGATCTAGTATCCCACAAAATATTCTCTGTATCTATGAGTTTATTTCCACTTTTGTTCTTGTTGTTGTTGATTTTGTTCTTTAGATTGAGCATGTATGTGAAATCATGCGATATTTGCCTTTCTCTATCTGACCCATTTCATTCAGCACAATGCCCTCTAGATCTATCAAGGCAATATCTTTTGCCATCCCTTCCTTTTAGGCAGTGTGTGTCTTTTAATCTGAAGTGAGTCTCTTGTAGGCAGCATATGTAGAGATCTTGTTTCTCATCCATTCAGCCACTCTATCTTTTGGTTGAAGCACTTAATTCTTTTCCATTTGAGGTACTTGTGGATAGGAATGTAGTTATTACCATTCTTTATTTCTGTTTTTGATACACTTTTTTTTTTCTTCTTAAAGAAGTCCCTGCAACATTTCCTGTGATACTGGCTTGGTGGTGATATATTTCTTTAGCTTATTTTTGTCTGGGAAGCTCTTTATCTGTTCTTCGAATCTAAATGGTAGCTTTGCTGGATAAAGTATTCTTGATTGTAGATCCTGGGTTTTCATCACATCGAATAGTTTGTGCCAAACCATTCTGTCCTGCATAGCTTCTTTTGAGAAATCAGCTGCCAGTCTTATGGGGGCTCCCTCGTAGGTAACTAACTACTTTTCTCTTACTGCTTTAAAAATTCTCTCTTTGTATTTAACCTTTGGCATTTTAATTATGACATGTCCTGGTGTGGGCCTCTTTGGGTTCCTGGTTTTTGGGACTCTCTGACCTTCCTGGGGTTTTATGCCTATTTCCTCCACCAGGATAGGGAAGTTTTTCATCACTGTTTCTTCAGACATCTCTTCAACGTCTTTTGTTCTTTTCCCCGGTACCCCTATGCCACAGATATTTTTACCTTTAGTAGTGTCCCATAGGCTCCTTAAATTATTATTATAGCCTTGGCTTCTTTTTTCTTGCCATTTTGATTGAGTGTCCTTGGCTTTCCCATCCTCTATATGGGTCATTCGATCCTCTTCTTTAGTCACTCTGTTTATTACATTTAATATACTTCTCAGATAATGTGTTCTTCATTTCTGACTTTATAATTTCCATTTCCATTTTGATGTTTTTTATCTCTTTATTAAAGTTATCAGTGAATTCATCTACACTTTCTATAAGTTCATTGAGCATCTTTATAACCAGTGTTTTCAACTCTGCATCTGTTAGATTGCTTGACTCCATTATTTCTGGATCTCTATTCTGTTCTCTCATATGGTTTCTGCTTCTTTGTCTTCCCATTTTGGCTGCCTCTCTGTGTCTGTTTCTATGTACTAAACAAAGCCCTTAAGTCTCCCAGTCTTATTAGTGTGGCTTTGCAAGGTAGGTGTCCAGTGGCAAAGTTCTGAGAGGGGTTCAGCTGCAGGCCAAATTTAGCCACAGCCTGTGTCCCTTCGGGGCCACCTGTTAAGATTCAACAAGCAATCCACAGATGCTGTGCTTATAGTGTCCTCAAACAGCCACGCCAGAAACCGAGGCCAGCTGCCACCAGTGTGAGTCTAGGCACTGCTCAGCAAGGGGCACCTGACAAAGTGAGGACATACCTGTATGTGGCTTGGGTGGGGCCGCAAGTTGGGGGAGGTGGAGTTTCAGGGACTCCTGTGGGTGGAGCGACCTCTGTTTATCCAGTTTGATGTCTCCACTATGGAGGCATTGAGTCCACACACTGGGAGCAGGGAGGGCCCAACAGAGGAACAATGGATACCGCTGGCACTTCTGTACAGAGCGAGTCTCGCCTCGGCCCTCACCCCGACAACTCAGTGTCCCCCTGTAAGTCCCTGGTGCCCCCTGCGGAGCCGAATCTGTGCTCGTGCTCAGAGTGAGCAGGTCCGTCACTGTGAAAGTCCGCTCACAGACACGGCACCTCTAAGAGGCATCTGCAGCACTGGCTGCCACTGCTATGGCCTCTTTTCCACTCAGCGGCTCCAGACCGGACAGCCTCGTGTCCTCGCCTCGTCCTACCTCCTGCCGCTACAGGGTGATTTCTTAGTTCTCTCCCCAGTTGTATGGCCTGTTCATCTAGATCCCAGGCGATTTTCCTTGCTGTTTGCACCTTGTTTCTGTCACAACTTTGATTTGGTTGCCAGAGGGATGAACAGAGCCTCTATCATCTACATCATTTTTTTCTCCTCCCAGAACATCCCCAGTTCTTAAACATTCCTTCAAATCACCTAACAGAAGCTCAAGTCCTATGAAAAAAAAAAACTATAAGAAGTACTTTCTGATACTTTAGTTTAGTTTTTTAGCTTTACTGGAGTTCGATATAAATTGATACTATCACCACAATCAAGGACCTACTCGCATCCATATTAATAGCTGTACTTATTCTCTGGGCAATTATCAGACCTTCTGCTTACATTTCCAATTGTTAACGATAGCTATAGAAATTCCCAGAGATTCCACTCTAATGCAATATATGGATGATTTACTTTTATGCTCCAAGGCATTATTAGACTCCCAAAATGACACAATTTATCTATTATAACAGCTAGCCATAAAGGAGCACTTATTGGATCAGAGTGGAATCTCTGGAAAATTCAGTGTCATTTAAATCAACTTTTACTATTTGAGAGACATGTGTGGGACTCTCCACATATTTGGTAAGGGCATTGAGGATAGGGGCAGGATTGGTACCATTTCTATAATTTTAATTTTTATCTACACTCCCTATCATTCAGAGGAGCGCTGTACTCAGAAGAATTGACATGAGAGCCTGTCAGTGAATTTTGGTGGCCCCCACAGGTCTGTCTGCGACCGACTATGTGGGCAAAGGCATGCTACAATCTGCTAGTTTTTGGAGGAATTGGTACCATTCCCTCCGTGGGTTTGTGGAACCTTCTGAGGGTGCCAATGGGATGGGTGAGGCCTCATTGTAGTCTCCGAGAAGGACACCAGGAGCCAGTAGGTAGCTAATTCCCACCTTCTTGGTAATTCAGAATGAGCACAAAATAAGCCTGCAGGTATAGGGAGAATTCTCAGATGAGACACTTTCCTCAACCAAACTAGAATGTCTTAACTAAACTTGTTTAACCCATGATGACAGATTGTTATCTCATATATCAAAAAGCCCGTGAGTGAGGTGTTTCTAACTTTAATGCATAGCAAAGGAAACCATCAACAAAATGGAAAGGCAACCTATGGAATGGGAGCAAATATTTACAAATTATACATCTGATCAGGGGTTAATATTCAAAATATATAAAGAACTCATAGGACCCAAGAGCAAAAACAAAACAAAACAAAACAAAACAGATTCTTAAACTCTGGGCTCTGAAAGGAGTGTAAGGACCAGTCTAAGTACAAAAATTATTTTATAAATTCTTTTTTGCAATTTTGATTAGACATAATTCACTGAAACACTGAACACATCCAAAGGAAAGAGCTGAGTATTGTTTGGGTTAAGAATACTTTACTCACAAAAAGGAAAAACATTCTGGAAGCATCCAAATGAAAGATGACATCTAATGGTTAAACGGAGGCTTAGAGATGTTTATGACTTCTTCAAGGATATACAGTTGGTAAGAGAGATGAGGCAAAAATCCAGCACTTTAAGAAAGTTATTATAAGAATATTGGTGAATCCGGTCAAGACGGTGTAGAGGCTTTGCACATCTCTTCTTGTGACCACACCAAAACTGTGATGAAACCATGGAGCAAATAGCAAGCAGAGTCGCCTGGGGTCTGGGAGAACAGAAGCTCTACAACGAGGGAGAGAATTAAGAAATCACCTTGGAACAGTAGGAGGAGGCAGAGATGCGAGCTTGCCTGGTCCCACGCGGGCTGAGCGAGACAGAGGTTATGGCAGCTGCAGCCTGCAGGAGCAGACATTCCTCTTAAAGGGGACATGACCATGACTGGACTTCTGCGGTGACAGACTCGCTCTCCCTGAGCTCCAGTACTGGGGTGGCGGTGCCAAGGACATACAGGGGCACGCTGGGTTGTAGGGTTTCGTGTTGAGGCCCAGAGGGGAGGGTTTCTCCGAGGCAGAAGTGCTGGCAGTATCCATTGATCCTTGGTTGAGCCCTCCCCGCTACCAGCGTGCGGAAGGCAGGCACCACCATAGCTGAGATAACAGACTGGATAACAACAAACTGGATAACAGAAGTCGCTCCGCCCAAAGGATTCTATGAAACTCTGCCCCTCCCAACAAGTGGCCCTACCCAAGCCACATCCAGTGGTATCCTCGCCATGCCCTGTTCTCCTTGCCGAGCAGCTCCAAGCCTCACACTGGCAGCAGCCGGCCTCGGTTTCTGGTGTGGTCTCTTGAGGCAACTATAAGCACTGCATGGTGGCAGCCATCTGTGGATCGCTTGCTGACTCTGGTCCCAGAGAGGCACAGATTGGGGCTAAACTTGGCCTGCAGCTGGACCCCTCAGGACTGTGCCACTGGGCCCCACAAAGACACGCTAATAAGACTGGGAGACTTAGCAGCTTTACATGGTACATAGGCAGACACAGAAAGGCAGCCAAAATGGCGAGACAAATAAGCATGTCACACATGAAAGAACAGAACAGAGCCCCAGAAAAAGATCGAAACAAAGTTGAGTTGCGCAATCTAACAGATGCAGAGTTCAAAACACTGATTATAAGGATGTTCAATGAATTTAGGGGAAGAGTAGAGAACTTTTAACAATGAGATAAAAAGACATAAAAATGGAAATGGGAATTAAAATAGGGAACCAGTTAGAAATGATGAATACAATATCTAAGATGAAGAGCACATTACAGGGAGTCAACAGAGGAGAAGAAGAGGAGGATAGAATCACCGATATAGAGGATAGGGTAGCAGAGGACACCCAATCAGAACAACAACAAGAAAAAAGGATCCCCCCCAAAAAATGAAGATAATTTAAGGAGACTATGGGACAACATCAAGCATAACAACATTTGCATCACAGAGGTACAAGAAGGAGATGAGAGAGAGCAAGAAGTTTAAAACCTATTTGAAGAAATAATGATGGCAAACTTCCCTAACCTCATGGAGGAAACAGACATACAACTCCAGAAGCTCACAGAGTCCAAAAAAGATGAACCCAAAGAAGCACACACCAAGACACATCATAATTAAAAGGCCAAAGGTTAAATACAAAGAGAGAATCTTAAAAGCAGCAAGAGAAAAGCAGTTAGTTACCTACAAGGGAGCCCCCATAAGACTGGCAGCTGATTTCTCAAAAGAAACTTTGTAGGACAGAAGGACTTGGCACAAACTATTCAATGTGGTGAAAACCCAGGATTAACCATCAACATCACCTTATCCAGCAAAGCTATCATTCAGAGTTGAAGGACAGATAAAGAGCTCCCCAGACAAGAAAAAGCTAAAGGAGTTCATCACCACCAAGCCAGTATTACAGGAAATGTTGGAGGAACTTCTTTAAGAAGAAGAAAAAAATATGTGTCAAAAATATGAATAAAGAATGGCAATAACTGAATATCTATCAACAAGTTCTTCAAATGAAAAAGAATTAAGTGCTCCAGTCAAAAGTTAGGATGGCTGAATGGATAAGAAAGCAAGACCCTTACCTATGCTGTTTGCAAGACATTCACTTCAGATTAAAAGACACACACAGACTAAAAGTAAAGGGATGGGACCTAGACGGTATGGTGCTGAATGGAGTAAGTCAGGTAGAGAAGGACAAATGCCATATGATTTCACATACATGCAGAATCTAAAGAACAAAATAAGCAACAATAACAACAACAAAGCAGAAATAAACTCATAGAAACAGAACATTTTGAGGGTCATCAGATGGGAGGGGTTTTCGAGAGTTCGGTGAAAAAGGGGTAAGGGATTAAGAAGTACAAATGGACAGTTACAAAATAATCATGGAGATACAAAATATAGCATAAGAAATATAGTCAACAATATTGTAATAAATGTGTATGGGGAGAGGGGTACTAGATTTATTGGGGTGATCACTTTGTGAGTTATAGATCTCTAATCACTATGCTGTACTAATATCGTATCCTAACTATAATTGAAAAATTTTTTAGATTAATAACTGATATGCTACAGAAAAAAAAA
>NW_011889299.1:37803-39772 GCF_000151845.1 Pteropus vampyrus | reverse complement strand
AGCTACCAGAAAGCAAAAGATAAAATACCTATAGGAAAACCTCATATTTCAATAACCACCCTAAATATAAATGGACTGAACTCACCAATCAAAAGGCACAGATTTTCAGATTCGATCAAAACACAAATCCCAACCATATGCTGCCTCCAGGAGACACATCTCAGCTCCAGAGACAAATATGGATTCAAAGTGAAAGGGTGGAATATGATATTTCAAGCAAATGGCATTCAGAGGAAAGCAGGGATAGTGGTACTAATATTGGATGAAATAGATTTCAAAATAAAAAAGGTAAAGAAAGATACTGAGGCATACTTCATAATGATAAAGAGAATCATGAACCAAGAAGACATAACACATATTAATCTCTATGCTCCCAATCAGGGAGCCCCGAAATATGTAAAGCAATTACTAACAGACCTAAAGGGAGAAACAGATCAAAACGCTGTCGGAGTAGGGGACCTAAATACCCCACTGTTGCATATGGACAGATCATCCAAACATAAAATAAATAAGGAAATAACATCTTAAATGACACGTTAGACCAACTGGACATAATTGACATTGACAGAGCGTTTCATCCCCAAACAGCTGCTCATACACTCTTCTCTAGTGCACACGGAACATTCTCAAAGATCGACCACATACTGGACACAGAGAGAGCCTCAACAAATATAAGAGGGTTGAAATCATACCATCCACATGCTCTGATCGGAATGCATTGAAGCTGGTGATCAACTTACGAAGGGAATAGAGAGAATCTCTATTCCCTTCGTAAGTTGAAAACACCAAAATGTTGATTTAAAAAAGTCAAGGAAAATCTAAATAAATGAATAGACTTATAGTGTTTGTGAAATAGAAGAGTCAACATAATAAAGGTGTCATTTCTTCCCAAACTGAGATATATGAGTTTAATCCCTATCAAAATCTCAGAAAGATGTTCTGTTGATATAGACTACACACACACACACACACACACACATATGATTGTTCAATATCATACATACAATTATTCTAAATTTTATAGGGGAAGGCAAATGAACTGGAATAGCTAAAATAATTTCATGAAGAACAATAAAGTAGGAGCTTTCCCGCTACCTGATTGCAAGACTTATTGTACAGCTACAATAATCAGGATTGTGTGGCATTGGCAGGATGATAGTTATATAGATTAACAGGACAGGCTAGAGAACCCTGAAATAACTCTGAGACAAGTACAAACAAGTGATGCTTTTAAAAAGTGCAAAAGTGATTCAATGGGAGAAAGTCAGTCTTTTAAACAAGTGGTGCCAGAGCAATTGGATAACCATAGCTAAAACAAACCAAAACTAAAGCCAAAAATCCAAAAAGCAAATACCGAAAACCAAAAACCAAAACCAAACAAACAAACAAAAACCCGCCTTGGCCTAAATCTCACACATCATACAAAAATCAACTGAAAATGAATCAGATTTAAATGTAAAATGTAAAATTTCGACACTCTTAGAAGACAAGATAGGAAAAAATCTTTACTCTTGGTGAATATTTTGGAGACATGACAACAAAAGCACGATCCATACAAGAGAAAAATTGATAAAGTCCTTGTTGAGAAGATGAAAAGACAGGCTACAGGCTCAGAGAAAACATTTGCAAAGCACATATCTGACAATGGACCCATCTGTAGAACACACCTGTTAGAAAATGAGGAAAAGACACAAAGAGATATTTCACAGAAGAAGACATATGGGTGGCTAACAGATACATGAAATGATATTCAGCATCACTGGACACTAAGGGAATGAAAATTAAGATCATGGTGCTATATCGGTATGCAACTATTACGACAGTTTAATTTTTAAAAAATTCATGAAAAAAAATAAAACAAACACCGGAGAGGATTTGGAGAAACTGGATGTCTCATACATTGATGGTGGATACATGAAATGGAACGCCCACTTTGGAAATTAGTTTGGCAGTTTCTTTAAAAAAAAAA
>NW_011889299.1:31343-36998 GCF_000151845.1 Pteropus vampyrus | reverse complement strand
TTTATACCTCATTAGCTACAAGCTAAGGGAGGAAAGGCCAAAACCCAAGAAGGGCAAAATGAAGTTTTGCACCATGGAAACAGTATTATGGTGAGTGTAGAACTATTGTTATCTAGTTGCTCTTGCCATGGAGGAACTCCTCCTAGCATGCCCCAAGGTGGCGCTAAAATTACTAGAGGAAAGGTCCCTAAGTTCCTGGAGCTGGATTGAATCGCTGGCTGATAAGATTCTTTGTCTTACAGCTTGATTCTGTTACTCCTCCTGACCATGTTCCCAAAAGGATTTCACCCAAGGGGTCGGCAATGCTGGCACTCATGACCCCATCTATTCTGATCTTCCTTCACTGAGGGTGAAAGTCTTAGATTTAATATGCCCATTCTTTTAGGAGCCTCTGAAACATCCTTTTACTTTTTTTGCTGCCTCTGTTTTTGGCTCCTCTCTTTCCTGAACCCTTTCTTGTTGAAGAGGATGTTGGGTGGTATCAGGATTGAGTGTCAAGTTATTGAGTTCTTGTATTAGCTTATCCCAGGAGGAAGACTGAGATGTTGAGATCCCAGAGGTGTTTCCCATATAGCTCTGGCAGTAGCGGCATTCACATCTGAATCTCTTCTGGTCTATATCACGTGAAGGAGGGTTATTTGCTTTTCTGTCAGCCTGATAAGGTGCCTTGGGCTTGACATATCTCCGTCTGGTGTGTTCCACTAATTGTTTTTTTTTTTTCCTGAGGTACCCTTGAACTTCCCCACTGTTGTTCTTCCATCCTTTCAAGGAAAAAGAAAATTATATATATTAGAAACACAAAGAGTATATTTAAAACATGCCTTGTTATATATCATTCCTGGAACACCTACTAACACACATACATGCATTTCAGAAAGAGTCTTTGATAATTTCAGCAACTGAAATCTATATTTCTAATTTATTTGGTCATTTTTTTTTGATGGGCACCAATATAAGCAAACAATTTAGTCTGAAATTTTGAAATATTGGTTTTAAATCAATTTGCTCCCTACTGGATCACACATGCCACAAGAAACCCCAGGATCACATTTCTTCAGTTGGAGAGTACAGATCACAGTTTCTTTCTTTTTTCCCCCACCCCCACACCCCATCTCTTGAAATGATCATTTGGTTCTATTCTATTCCGTTAGTTTAGTAAATAACACTAATTTTTTTTGTGTGATAAGAACACTTAATATAAGACCTAGTCTCTTAGCAAACACTTAAGTATACAGTACAATATTGTTATCTACAGACACAGTTTTTTAATGTACGAATATTGATATCTTTTGAAGCACCACTTCACAGAACGTCTGTTCTTTATCTATTATTTTAAACTCTTATTCCCTCCATCAATTTTGTGTAATGCAATATGAGGCCGTCCTACCATAGTTGAGACCTTGAGATTCTCAGGCCCCACAAACAAATTTACTCCTGATCCTAAAAGGTAAGGTGTTAAGGATAATGCTATATTTACAATGCCACTTGTAGTCAATAATATTGTAATAACTATGCATAGTGCCAGGTAGGTACTAGTCTAATCAGGGGATCACTTTGTAAATTATATAAAGGTCTAACCACTGCGCTGTACACCCGAAACTAATATAAAATAATATTGAATGTCGATTGTAACTGAAAAAAAATTTTAAAGGGGAAGTGAAGGGCAATAAGAGGTTCAAATTTCCAGTCATAAAATAAATAAGTCATGGGGATGTAATGTACAGCATAGGGAATATAGTCAATACTGTTGTAATAGCATTGTATGGTGTCAGATGGTTACTAGACTTATCATAGTGATCACCTCTTCAGGTATATAAATGTTGAATAACTATGGTATACACCTGAAGCTAATATAATATTGTTTGCTAGCTATATTTTAATAAAAATCTTTTTAAAAGAAAAAAGTAGACCCTGCTTATACTTGATATCTTTGCCTGCTAGAATGCATGTTTGTAAAATATTTTATTTTGGTTGAATGTTTTTAAGGGTTGTTATGAAGTAGACTATTTGGAGTGTCACAAAATATCTAAAAGATTGTGTGTGCTTAAAATTAGAATATTTAAAGAGTCATTAAACTATAAAGCCAGAAAAAGAAATGACCCCTAAGTAAACACATTTCTTTTCAAACTTTTTCTGTCTCTACGTGTGGCTGGAGATATATGCATAATTTACACTGCTGACGTCATGCCCTCTCTACAGTTTTACATCTGGCACATTTATACAATCATTTACTGTTCTTTTTCTAACCATAAATGTAATTATTTAGAACATAAAATGAACAACAGCAAAAACAAACAGACAAAACAAGGACTGTTTGGAAGAAAGTGTAAGCAATGGGTTGAACTCTGAACAAATATAAAAACATACCATGAAAACTACCAGAAATAAACATTGTGTCACTGGCTCACAAATACTGCCATTAATTTTAATCAATAATGATTGTTTACCTAGGAAAGGCAAGAGAATCCATGGAAAGATCTCTGCAAATAACATATTGAGAAACCTTAATGGAAAATCTGAAAGACTTAGAACAAGAAAATGATACAATTCTCTTGAGCACTCTATTAGAAAATTTTGATGAATGGAGAGAATTTGAGTCTAGGTAGAGGATGATGGGCCAGGTGGCTGTGGTGAGGAGAAAGACATCCCCACAAAATCCCCCAGACACCAGTCACATCACTGATCTAATTCACAATTACAATGCAGGGATCCCTTGACCCCATTAGGGGTGCCACTACATGCAGTAGTTCATCAGGAACAGGACAGATTATGCCACTCTGACTTAAGGGCCTCGGCAGGGGAGATGGGGTAGGATGGGCAGGGAGGTGAGGAGTTAATGGTATTACAACATCCGAGGGAGATTATATTGTAGGTCAGTCTTCCAGTATGATATTAAACCCAAAACCAGTTTCTTAACCAGAACATCCATAATTTTCACATTCGATACAATCATAATCAAAATGTCAGTTGATTTTTATTTTCAGAACTTGCATAGAATGACCACAATATTCAGGTTTCAAAGTTCCCTGGGAAGAATGGCAAACCATGTTCGCTTTTGTTTTTGTTTTCTTTTTAAAAGAAGAATAAACAACTTTCTAGGGCATAGGTTACTACAGTCTGCATGTTAGACATATGTTTAAGTTAGACATAAACATATAAAAAACAATTGTTCATGAGCCATTTTGAACACCGCCCACCATCCCTCTAGTTTCAAAAAGAGAAGGGAAAAGAAAGAAAAAGAGTTGGTTTCATAGTAGACGTTCTGCTCAAAGAGGTTGACATTTGACACTTCCTAGGATCAAAAGGAAAGGAAGATATTAAACCATCTAACATATGTGCTCAGTCCTGGGTAAAGCAGTTTGCCTCGTTTATTTGTCAAAATATAGCAGAGAAGCAGGGTAAGGCGTGATTCAGATTCAGTTCTTGCCAGCAAACTCTTGACACCTATTGTGTGATAGCCACTGTGCTGGGAGATTAGGGGACACAAAGATAACCCAGACAGAGACACCCAAGGGCTAATTATCACAGTTCTATGGCCGAGGATGAAACTTTATGGAGACATAACCTAGCACAATTGAGAAAAAAGATGCAGCATTCGAGCAGCTACCAAAAGCAGAATTGGGCCAGACAGCCAACCAAATAAATAAGACCCTCTGAGGCACTGGCCAGAACGAATGCAAGTGGAGCATGGATTGAGGAGAGCTTGAGGGTGCTAGCAGGGAAAGGTAAGTCTGAGATCCACCATCCAATAGACAATTCGAGGGTCGTTCCCCAGTATGCACAGTCTTTCTACCCACATCATGACCAAACCAATTCCTAACAAAGTCTCAGGTCACCTCTTCCTAAAGCTAATCCCCTCTTGGTTGTTGTCACCATCCATCCATCCCTGAACTCCTCACTTCTGTGGCCCTTGAAATCAGTGTCTCAAAATGGAGCTCCTACGTACACTCTTATTCATTTAAATGTGATAATTTTCGGTTCCTTGACGGAAGTTCTGTACCTTCAAATACAAGGACTGCATCGAATTCTGCCTCTTCAAATAGCTGGCAAAATAGAACTGGGTACACCTAGGATGGGATGTTTTACTCAAACATTTTTTAGGTGATATGAAGTTTCTTTTCATCTCTTTCTACTTGCTGGTACCCTGAGAGGTGCAGGTAAGACAGACCATGAACAATTGCTTAAAAAACAAAACAAAACAAAACAAAAAAACTTACCCAAGATAGAGTTTGGTATGTATAGGCAAGTAGTGTCTGAAATGTGAGGAGAAATCGGTGATTGATAATATGACCAAATTTCCAATCACTGAAGAGTTCCACTACTGGGATGTGCTCTACTCCAAAATCCTGTCACCCAAAGATACACCCATTTTCTAAATGTTACATACACTGCTGCTTTTTGACTTCTTTTAACAAAACTGTCTAAATGAGTCCACAGTAATGCAGAAAACAGAAAATAATAAAATTGGATCTAATCATAAGTCACATGCTGACTGGCGCTCCCCACCCCCTCCCCGTACACACAGTCGAAAAAATAAAGATGTTCTGATGATATCAATTCTGGAAAGATGAGTTTAAATAAGTACTTCAGGCAATGGCGGGGGGGGGGGAGCGGAGACTGAAGGATGGTGGCAGAGTGATATGGGAAGAATGATGGTAAGGAAAACATTTCTAAGCAACAGTTGGCATAAAACGTCACTGCAGAATTAATAGCACATCTAATGGTTTGAACTATTCTGAGTGCTTTATGTATCTTTTCTGACCTGCTGGAATGTGAGCCATAAAAGATCAGTTAAGTGTTTCCTAATTCATTGATGTGTGCTAGTTTTCTGCCCCTGCACAGAATGTCTATACCCCAAAGACAGGGACTGTGTTGTCTTCTGGTTCTGCCTTTGCCCCAACAAGTGCCTGGTGGAATAGGTACAAAGCATTTGAGTTCAAAGAAGAGGAGGTAAAAGATGGTTGACTGACTGATGAGGTGTGGCTTCTAGAATGACACAGTAGATCCCCACGGAGCTGCTTGATGTTAGGGGAAATACCCATACAGTCCAGAGCCTGAGTCTCAGCTGCCCCACATTACTATCTTGACACTTCTCTGTAAAGTGAGCATAATTATATGCTCACACATTTTGAGTTGTATTGATAGTTATATGAGATAAGGAATATAAATGTTGGTGCTTACAGGTATAACCCTGATTTATGGGACCCTCTCTTAGCACTTAAAGTCCAGTCCTTAGAGAGGCAGTGGATGAAAGCCATCAGGAATGCCAGCTCTGGACCCGCACAGCCTGGGTTTGTATCCCATCTTCCCCAGTCACAGGCTGTGTGTCTTTGGTCAGGCTGTGTAACGTCTCTGGACCTCATAATCTCATTTGTCAATGGAGAACAATGATTGCACATTCCTTATAGGGTTATTGGAGATGAGTAAGTAAAGTAAAACATGTGAAATACTCTGCAGCGTGCCCGCACGCAGGACATAATCAGTATACTTCAGCTTATGGCAATTTATTATGATCACTAACATCTCACCACAAAAAAAAAATACGGACCGCTGCTCAAATTTAGGCCTATCAGTTATGAGTACAAACACCGCTATCTTTTCCCCTCTCTTCCTGCGATAACGGAAGGACCATGCCAGGTCATTTTAATTCCCAAG
>NW_011889299.1:24697-31293 GCF_000151845.1 Pteropus vampyrus | reverse complement strand
TAAGTAAAGTAAAACATGTGAAATACTCTGCAGCGTGCCCGCACGCAGGACATAATCAGTATACTTCAGCTTATGGCAATTTATTATGATCACTAACATCTCACCACAAAAAAAAAATACGGACCGCTGCTCAAATTTAGGCCTATCAGTTATGAGTACAAACACCGCTATCTTTTCCCCTCTCTTCCTGCGATAACGGAAGGACCATGCCAGGTCATTTTAATTCCCAAGCTCCCTGTTGAGATCCCAAGGGAGGAACTGAGTTCACATGAACTTACATGTTCAGGAGTCCCTTCTGAGTACACGAGAAGTTGATGGTTTTTGCCACAACACCGCTCTGGATGTGTCATTGAAAACAGATTTTCCCAGCGTAGTACTTATTTTCTCATTTGGAGACTGTCGTGGTGAATGGTTTTGTACTTATCAGAGGGCTCTACAGGGAAAACAGATCAAATCCTTTACATGTCATGAAAATCTAGACACACATCTTAACCTGGACACCATTTTGAAATAGCATCGTGATGCTCTGGGCCCCATGCTAGAGGCATGAGAGCCCCGTCGTATTTGCCAAGAGTGGGCACTGGAGACCAAAGAATGGAACATGGAACACCTAAGCAAAGGGAAACAGCACAAATGCAAAGGTGCTCACCTCTGCAGGCAGAAGCCTCTGCTTCCCACAGTGGGGAGTGAGGTTGCACGGCCTGGCTGCCCCCAACGCTGTTCTTACTCCCGCCCTCCCAACTTCTGACCTGACTGTGAACCCAGCTTATGTTTAGAACTCTCACTTGAGGTACTCCGTGCCTTTGCAGCACTCCTCTCCTACACCTGTTCAGTGTTTGCTTGGGATTTTCTCAGTCGATCTGATTCTTCCTGCCCATTGCATTTTGGGGATTTCCTATCATTTCTCAGGCACAGGGCCAGGCCCCTCTTTCTTACTTTCTAGTGCAATTATGAATCAAAGATAACTCTATTCTGGCATGATCCAAGACTTATGCCTGGAGCAAAAGCCTGGAGCTTTTTCTCAGGCCGCCATCTGGATCCCATATCCAGGTGGAATGGAGACAGGAAATATCTGAAAACCATTGCTCAAGTGGATATGTTGCACTTATGTATTGTTGGTATCACTGATGATTGTCAGGAGGAGGACCCAAATGACACATTGGATGGTTAAGACCTCTAGAGAGTACTGCAATAACTGACCACATATATACCTAAGGGCAGGGAGAAGGCACTCCGTGAAACAGATTGAGTGGGAGTGACCAAAGAAGCAGGAGGAAAACAAGGACAGTGGCCTTGCTGTGGAAGTGAAAAAGGTCACCCAGACTTCTCAAGTCCACTGATCAGTGGGTTCACATTCTTGAACCTGCTGAGGTAAGCCTAAATAGCATCTATGCCTTCCATTTATAAAGTACAATAACCTACTTTTAGGGTTATTTAAGGCAACTTTTAGGGTTGCATTCTTCCAATTAGTGTTTATTGAAGGCTTGCTCTGCTACATCTGTCCATTGTGTGTGGTAAGCCTTCAGGGAATCGCTCAGTGGAGCTCCAACCTGCATTGTCCAAGTTGCATTTTGAAGGAGGGAAATGTGGGAGTTACACTGGTACCATAAGGTTCTGGATAGGGTGGGGATAATGAACACAAACATCCCCCAGATCAACAGAAAATTGAGCCGAGAAATTTACTCTACCCACTCATTCATGATATTTTGTTTCCAATAAACAAATTGATGGCATAACAAGAGCTACACTGCCCTGTGCGTGTGCCTCCTGTCATTGTCATTCACACGGCAAGCGTGTTCTGAGTACCTGTCGGGCA
The DNA here is from genome assembly GCF_000151845.1 of Pteropus vampyrus. NCBI lineage: Eukaryota > Metazoa > Chordata > Mammalia > Chiroptera > Pteropodidae > Pteropus > Pteropus vampyrus. The sequence goes on along the minus strand of NW_011889299.1, from coordinate 29,477 downwards.
CTAGGCTCCAGGACCTGTGCTTTGGTAGACTTTGTGTGCACAGGAATGTTTCAGGCAGGATAATAGTCCTCAAACAGCTCAGAGTCAGGTAGGCAGGGAACAGTACTGAAGACAATGACAAAGCAAGAGTTATGAGACCACATCAGGTGTGAGCCAGGGGATTCTCCAAGCACAGAGAAGAGACCCATAACCCCAGCTGTTCAGGAATGGCTTCTCTTAGGGGTGGTATAATAAAATATTATTGTCCCCATTTGCAGATGAGGTAACTGAGGATCAGAGAGGATAAGCAACCCACTAAAGTGGTGGAGCCCCTTTTCAACCTGTCTGTTGAAATGCAAAGTCCTTTTATGCTGTGAATTCTACTAATCTCCCCATCACGATAGGGTCATCTGTTTTTATTCACATTCACCATTCCCCGTACTTCCTCTTCATTCTGCTTTACCTCTTACATTCTCAAAACCCGCTAAGTATAATAAAAAACACCTTTTGGTTCTATCAGGCTTTTATTCTTTCGCTAAGTGGACTGTTACATCTTGGCACAACCTAAAACTGAATAGTAAGCTTTAATTTGTATTCTATGCACAGGATGAGTTAATGAAAAATGGATCACTGCTGTCAAAGTGTTAACTGACCGTTACACTGAGTATCAAACACAACCTTAAAACTCTATCCACATGCAGTTATCACCTGGAAAACCACTGCTCCTCTCTAAAGCCATTCATAACATCTTACAATAATGGATTTTATCAAATGCTGGAAGTTCTCATGCAGGAGATAATACCTCTTTGATGTTCCAAATTCATGCACACCAGTTATTGGGCATTGCTAAAAATACTTGCTCATTACCATATGGAAATCTTTTCTTATTTTTCCTTGTTCTCCCATTGATAACTCTGGGCGATTGATTCAGGCAAAGCCATGAACACTTGATTATTTAGACATTTTAGTGGTATGACCATATATCTAATAATGGTGGAAGTCTAATGCCCATGATCTGCTCCACTCCAGAAAATTGGTTGTCCAAGAAGTCATTTGCTCTAGATATTCTGACAAACGTGTTTGTTTCTTTGTCTGTTTGTTCATTACTTAAGTATAGTTGGTATACAATATTATATTAGCTATAGTAGTTTTTGGTGTGCAATATAGTGATTTGACATTTTTATACCATTCAAGGTGATCACCCCACTAATTCTAGTAATTGTCACTGTGTAAACTTATCACGATATTATTGATTATATTCCCCTTCATCTTTTTCACCCATCCCCCCATCCATAAGTGAAACCATACCGTATTTGTCTTTCTCTGCCTGACTTATTTTACTCAGCATAGTACCCTCTAGATCCATTCATGTTGTCACAAATGGCAAGATTTTAATTTTATTTTATTGCTGCGTAATATTCCATTGTGTTTATGTGTCTGTCTGTCTGTCTGTCTGTCTCTCTGTCTGTCTGTCTATCTATCTATCTATCTATCTATCTATCTATCTATCTATCTATCTATCTATCTATCTATCATCTATCACATCTTCTTTATCCAATAATCTATTGATAGACAGTTTGCTTATATATCATGGCTATTATAAATAATGCTGCCATGAACATAAGGATGCACATATCTGTTCAAATTAGTGTTTTGGATTTCTTTGGGTAAATATCTAGAAATAGAATCACTGGATCATAAGGTAGTTCTATTTTTAATTTTTCGAGGAACCGCCATACTGTTTTCCATAGTGGCTGCACCACTTTGCAATCCCACCAGCAATGCACAAGGGTTCCCTTTTCTCCACTCCCTCGCCAACGCTTGTTGTTTGTTGATTTATTGATGACAGTCAATCTGACAGGTACGAGGTGATATCTCATTGTGGTTTTGATTTGCATTTCCCTGAGGATTAGTGATGTTGAGCATGTTTTCATATGTTTGTTGGCCATCTGTATGTCTTCTTTGGAGAAATGTCTTTTTATGTCTTCTGCCCTTTTTCGTTTGTTATTTTTCATTACTTAGTTATATGAGTACCTTATATGTTTTGGATATCAACCCCTTATCAGATATATCATTTGCAAATATTTTTTTCCCATTTAGTACGTTTTCATTTTGTTCTGTTGATGGTTTTCTTCGCTGTTCAGAAGCTTTGTTAGTTTGATGAAGTCCCATTTGTTTACCTTTGCTTTTGTGTCCCTTGCTCGAGGGGACATATCATAAAAGATATTACTAAGACTGATGTCAAATTGTTTACTACCTATGCTTTAATCTAGTTTTATGGTCTCAGAGCTTGCATTTAAGTCTTTAATTCATTTCGAGTTTATTTTTGTATACGATGTAAGAGAGCGGTCCAGTTTTATTTGTTTCCATGTATCTGTCCAGTTTTTCCAACACCACTTGTTGAAGACACTGTCATTTCTCCATTGCCTAGTCTTGCCCCTTTTGTCATGGATTAGTTGACATGACCCTTCCTTTACCTATAGGTGTGGGTTTATTTCTGGGCTCCTTGTTCTGTTCCATTGATCTATGTGTCTGTTTTTATGTGAGCACCATGCTGTTTTGATTACTACAGGCTTGTAGTATAGTTTAATATCAGGTAGTGCGATACCTTTAACTTTGTTCTTTCTCAAGATTGCTTTGTCTAGTCAGAGTCTTTTGTGGTTCCATATACATTTTAGGATGATTTGTTCTAGCTCTGAAAGAATGTCATTGGTATTTTGATAGGGATTGCGTGGAATCTGTAGATTGCTTTGCGTAGTATGGTCATTTTAGTGATATAAATCCTTCCAATCTATGAGCACAGCATATTCTTCCATTTTTTTTATGTCCTCTTCAATTTCTTTCCTCAGTATCTTATAGTTTTCAGAGTACAGGTCTTTCACCTTTTTGGTTAAATTCATTCCTACGGATTTTATTCTTTTTGATGCAATTGTAAATAGAACTGTCCTCTCAATTTCTCCTTCCGATTGTTTGCTATTAGTATATAGTAACACGATGGGTTTCTGTACATTAATTTTGTATCCTGCTACTTTACTAAATTTTTTATTAATTCCACTAATTTTTTGGTGGATTCTTTAGAGTGTATATATATAATAATATAATATATATATTATCATGCCATCTGCAAAGAGTGACAGTTTTTTTATTTAACTCTTTTTGTCAGATTGTTGCGGCTAGAACTTCCAATGTTATATTGAATAGTAGTGGTGATAGTGAGCATCCTTGTCTTGTTCCTGACCTTAGAGGAAAAGCTTTCAGTTCCTCACCATTGAGTATGGTGTTAGCTGTGGGTTTGTCATATATAGCCTTTATCAAGTTGAAGCAAGTGCCTTCCATATCCCCTTCGTTGAGAGTTTGTATCACAAATGGATGTTGAATTCTGTCAAATACTTTTTCTGCATCTATTGAGATAATCATATGATTTTTGTGCTTGGTTTTGTGATGTAATGAACTGCATTAATTGCTTTTCAGATGTTGAACCACCCTTGCATCTCTGGTATAAATCCCACTTAATCATAGTGTATAATCCTCTTTTTTAAATTAAATTTATTGGGGTGACATTGGTTAATAAAATTATGTAGATTTCAAATGTACACTTCAATAATACGTCATATGCATATTGCATTGCGTGTTCACCACCCAAAGTTAAATTTTCTTCCATCACTGTATATTTGATCCCCTTTACCCTTATCTACCTCCACCGCCCTCCCTATTTCCCTCTGGTAACCACTAAACTTGTCTGTGTCTATGAGTTTTTGTTTGTCTTGTATGTTGCTTTCAGTTTTATATCTCACATATGAGTGAAATCATATGGGTCTCACCTTTATCTGTCTGACTTATTTCACTTAGCATGATCTGCCCCCAAAATTTGAAAACATTTGAGGTCTATGGACTCAGGCTGGAACCAGCTTGCCGACAACAGATTTTGGAACTTCTCAGCCTTCATAATTGGAACTCCCTTTAGGAGTTTGGAGAAACATGGAGGAGTGAGAGAGGTCCGCAGATCTCTCCCCTTGAAACAACAATAAGTTGAACATCTAAAACTCAACAACAACAACAAAAAGCCACGCAAACGGCACACCAGCACGTCTGAGCGTGAGATTTGCACATAAGAGCTACCAGAGGTCAGAACCCCGGGAGTCGGGCAGTGGACTGGGAGAAACAAAGAAGCTGCCTCTCACAGCTAAAGCTCCCTGTAGGTGGAGGGGGAGGGGAGAAGGTGCGGCAAGTTCCCTGAACATCCCTGCCTGGGAGTGCTGTGAGTTCCACGGCAAGCAAGGCCCAGTCATCAGGGCAGAAAGCAGAGGAGCGATGGATAGCAGAGAAACAACAGTTGCTTTTTACCAGCCGCGGTTGCAAAACGAAAGCTGAGCCACAGCCTCCACCCCCTAACCTAGTGGGCCCCTCCCCCATATTCTCTGAGACCGAACACAATGGAACCCGTGGAATCAGCAAACGCTACCGAAACTGTCGCTAACACCGACAGGGACTGAGACTGAAGGTAGCGAGCGTGATTAAACATCTATAAGAAAAAAAGGCTATATATAAAGCAAGGATCCAAGAGGCTTGACGCCACCTACTGGAAACCAAAAGAAAAATGCCTTCTTTGCAACAGGCTGAAGAGAGACCTTTATATAAGAACTCTTCTTTCTGGGGAAAAAGTGGAATACATTTCCATTAATGCCCAGGTGGAGAAACAGTCCATTAAACATCATGAACAACCAAGGTGACAAGGCAGCTCAGAAAGAGAGAGAGAGAGAGAGAGAGAGAGAGAGAGAGAGAGAAATCTCCAAAAAAAATA
>NW_011889299.1:2930-24647 GCF_000151845.1 Pteropus vampyrus | reverse complement strand
GAAAAAGTGGAATACATTTCCATTAATGCCCAGGTGGAGAAACAGTCCATTAAACATCATGAACAACCAAGGTGACAAGGCAGCTCAGGAAAAGAGAGAGAGAGAGAGAGAGAGAGAGAGAGAGAGAGAGAGAAATCTCCAAAAAAAATAAGCTTACAGACATAGAAATATGCAACTTAAATGACAGAGAATTCAGGATGTACTTCTGAAAAAACTCAAAGAGATCCAAAACAATTCATATAAAAAATTTCAAGAATTGAAAAAAAAAAAACAACTAGATGAGCAGGATGAGTTCTTTAGTGAGGAGATTGAAACCCTCAAAAAGAAGAAAATGGAAATTCTGGAGATGAAGAACACGCTGCAAGAGATGAAAAATGAAACAGCAAGCTTGGGAAATAGAGTCGACCAAATGGAGGAAAAGATCAGTAATATCGGAGACAGAAATCTAGAAATAAATCAGAAGGAAGAAGAGAGAAACCGAAGAATGAAAAATAAAAAAAGAGAAATACAAGAACTAACTGATCCCATCAGGAGAGGAAACATAAGAATAATGGGCATTCTCGAAGGGGAAGAAAAGGAGCAGGGATTAGAAAACATTTTCAGACAAATAGTTGACGAGAATTTACCAAATTTAAGGAATGAGCTGGAGTTTGGAATTCAAGAAGTCAACAGAACTCCCAATTATCTCAACCCAAAAAGACCTTTGCCAAGACACATTGTGTTAAAATTTTTGAAAATCAACGACAAAGACAGAATTCTTGGGGCAGCCAGGGAAAAGAAGATGGTAACCTATAAAGGAAAACCCACTACATTATCGTCGGACTTCTCAGCACAAACTTTACAAGTCAGGAAGGAGTGGAATCAAATATTTAAACAATTAAGTGAAAGGAACTACCAGCCAAGAATAATGTATCCAGAGAGAACAAAAAAAAAGTGGTGTAGATAATAGAAGCTCTGTTCATCCCTCTGTTGATCAAATCAAAGTTGTGGTGGAAACAAGAAGCAGCAGCAAGGAAAAATCACCTGGGATCTAGAGGAACAAGCCGTACAACTAGGGAGAAATCCAAGAAAGCATCTTGCAATGGCAGAAAGTAAGACGGAGCGAAGACGCAAGGCCGCCAGGTCCTGAGCGACTGAGTGAGGAGGCTGCAGCAGCAGCAGCAGCAGCAGCAGCAGCAGCAGTACAAACTCTCAACGAAGGGGATATGGAAGGCACTTGCTTCAACTTGATAAAGGCTATATATGACAAACCCACAGCTAACACCATACTCAATGGTGAGGAACTGAAAGCTTTTCCTCTAAGGTCAGGAACAAGACAAGGATGCTCACTATCACCACTACTATTCAATATAACATTGGAAGTTCTAGCCGCAACAATCTGACAAAAAGAGTTAAATAAAAGCCATCCAAATTGGAAAGGAAGAGGTAAAACTGTCACTCTTTGCAGATGGCATGATAATATATATATTATATTATTATATATATACACTCTAAAGAATCCACCAAAAAATTAGTGGAATTAATAAAAAATTTAGTAAAGTAGCAGGATACAAAATTAATGTACAGAAACCCATCGTGTTACTATATACTAATAGCAAACAATCGGAAGGAGAAATTGAGAGGACAGTTCTATTTACAATTGCATCAAAAAGAATAAAATCCGTAGGAATGAGGCTTGGGCTAAGTTTGGCCTGCAGCTGAACCCCTCTCAAGACTGTGCCACTGGACACCAAATCCACACTAATAAGACTGGGATGCTTAGGAGCTTTGCTTAGTATATAGAAACAGACACGGAAAGGCAGCCAAAATGGGAAGACAAAGAAGCAGAAAACATATGAGAGAAGAGAACAGAGATCCAAATATAATGGCGTCAAGTAATCTAACAGATGCAGAGTTCAAAACACTGGTTATAAAGATGCTCAATGAATTTTTGGGAAGTGTAGATAAATTCAGTGAGAACTTCAACAAAGAGATAAAAAACGTAAAAATGGAAATGGACATTATAAAATGGAACCAGTCTGAAATGAAGAACACATTATCTGAGATGAGAAGTATATTAAATGGAATAAACAAAGTGAATAAAGAAGAGGATCAAATGCCTAATCTAGAGGACAGGAAAGCCAATCAGTACGCTCAGTTAGAATGGCAAGAAAAAAGATGCCAAGACTATAAAAGTAATTTAAGGAAGATATGGGACACCATTAAAGCACGAAATATTCGTCTGATCGGCGTACCTGAATAAAATCAAGAAGCTGAACAGCTATTTAAAGAAATAATGGTGGAAAACTTTCCTAACCTGGTGAAGGAAATGGACATAAAACCCCAGGAATCTCAGAGAATTCTAAAACTCATGTATCCAAAGAGGCCCACACCAAGACACATCATAATTAAAATGCCAAAGGTTAAATACAAAGAAAGAATATTAAAAGCGGCAGGAGAAAAACAGAAAATTACTTATAAGGGAATACCCTTAAGACCGGCAGCTGATTTCTCAAAAGAAACTATGCAGGACAGAAGGGCTTGGCAAAGAATATTCGACAGGATGGAGACCCAGGATATACAACCAAGAATAATTCATCCAAAAAAGCTATCATTTAGAGTTGAAGGACAGATAAAGAGCTTCCCAGGCAAAAGTAAGCTAAAGGAATTTATCACTACCAAGCCAGCATGACAAGAAATGTTGGAGGGACTTGTTTAAGAAGAAAAAACATGTATCGAAAACAGGAATAAAGAATGGTAACAACTACATTCCTATCAATAAGTACCTTACATGGAAAAGAATTAAGTGCTCCAACCGAAAGATAGAATGACTGAAAGGATAAGAAAACAAGACCCCTACATATGAAAAGGAAGGGGATGGAAAAAGATATTGCTTTGATAAACCTAGAAGGTATTTAAGTCAGACAGAGAATGATGAACACTATATGATTTCACTTACATGCAGAATCTAAGGAATAAAAAGGACAAACTAATCAAAAACAGACTCACAAATATAGTGGACAATTTGGTGTCGGACAGAGGGGAGGGAGATTTTGGGGGCTGGGAGAATGGGGTGAAGGGCTAAAGAGGTACAAATTAGTAGCTGATAGATGATCACGGGGATGGGGAGCACAGCATAAGGACTGCAGTTATCATTAATACGTTGCCTGGGTGGAGTGTTAGGGGAGGGTGCGTGCAATGGGGGGATCGTTTCATGAACTAATAGATTGTTTTATGAACTGTATAGATGTACTGTATACTTGAAACAACAACAACAAAAAAAGAATAACATATTCAACAAAGCTCTCCTTTAGATATGAAGGGGAAATAAAGACCTTCCCAGACATACAAAAATTGAAGGAATTCTCCACTATGAGGCCTGCATTACAAGAACTATTGAAAGGGGTCAGCTCACCTAAAACAAAATGATCCCCCAAAAGTACTTTATTAGGAGTAAGGTGACTATCAGGCAATTAGAAGCAGAGGAGTGCAACCCTTACTAAGAACAGGGCATTATAAGCTTAAACAATAAGAGAATTACTATAGCAAGAGAGTAATGAACATTCAGCATTCATAGAGACAAATTGAGACAACAATGACTGAAAAGGGGAGGATTCAAAGATCCAAATTCACAAAGGGGAATGGAGATAAGGCATGCACAGAAGAAAATGGATAACTGTATATATATATATAGAAGGCAACATATGCTACCTTCAGGAGACTATCCTATAAATATTCATAATGCGAACCACATGCTAAAGATTCGGAACTGAAGTATGTCATATAAAACAAGAAGAACCATAGGGAAAACCCACAAAAGTCAACAAAAATAAAGAAAACAGAAACACAAGAACCAAGAAGCAATGGAAACCCTGAGCTACCAGAACACAAAAAGATAAAATGGCTATAAGAAGACCTCATATTTCGATAATCACCTAAATGTAAATGGACTAAACTCACCAATAAAAAGGCACAGATTTGCACATTGGATCAAAAAGCAAAACCCAACATATGCTGCCTTCAGGAGACACAACTCAGTTCCAAAGATAAATATAGACTTAAAGTGAAAGGGTAGAAAATGATATTTCAAGCAAATGACATTCAGAGCAAAGCGGGAGTCACAGTACTAATATCGGATGAAATACACTTCAAATTAAAAAGGTAAAGAAAGATACTGAGAGACACTTCATAATGATAAAGAGAATCATGAACTAAGAAGACATAACACTTATTAATATCTATGCTCCCAATCAGGGAGCCCCAAAACATGCAAAGCAATTACTAACAGACCTAAAGGGAGAAACAGATCAAAACGCTGTCGGAGTAGGGGACCTAAATACCCCACTGTTGCAAAAGGACAGATCATCCAAACAGAAAATAAATAAGGAAATAACATCTTAAATGACACATTAGACCAACTAGACATAATTGACGTTGACAGAATGTTTCATCCCCAAACAGCTGCTCGTACATTCTTCTCTAGTGCACACGGAACATTCTCAAAGATCAACCACATACTGGGACACAGAGAGAGCCTCAACAAATATAAGAGAGTTGAAATCATACCATCCACATTCTCTGATCAGAATGCATTGAAGCTGGTGATCAACTGTAAAAGGAAAGCGGGAAAACCCACAAGTACCTGAAGATTAAATAACATGCTACTGAAGAACAACTGGGTCAGAGAAGAAATGAAAAGAGAGATCAGGAGATACATAGAAACGAATGATAATGATAGTAAGACATGTCAAACTTTTGGGACATGGCAAAAGGTGTATTAAGAGGAAAGGTCATACCATTTCAGGCCTATCTCCAAAAACAAGAACGAGCCCAAATAATCAACCTAATGCTTCATCTTAAAAAACTAGAAAAGGATGAACAAATGAAGCCTAAAATCAGGAGAAGGAAAGATTCCAAATTAGAGTAGAATTAAATAAAATTGAAAACAAACAAACAAAAAACAATACAGCAAGTAAATGCAACAAAGAGCTTGTTCTTTGAGAGGGTTAATAACATTGAGAAAGCCTGGCCAGACTCACTAAAGAAGAAAGAGAAAGGGCACAAATAAACAAAATCAGGGATGAAAGAGGAGAAATGACGATAGATATCACAGAAATACAAAGGATCATACAAGAACACTATGAAAAAGTATATAACACCAAATTAAATAATCTAGAAGAAATAGACCAGTAGTTAGAATAATAAAACCTTCTTCGGCTGAGGCAAGAAGAATTGGAAAATATAAATAGACTGCTCAGTAGTATGGAAATTGAAACAATCATGAAAAACCGACAAAAAAGTAAAAGTCCAGGAACAGATGGCTTCACCAGTGAATTCTGTCAAACATTTAAAAAAGATTTAATACCTCTTCTTCTCAAACTCTTCCAAAAAATCAAAGAGGAGGCAAGCCTTCCTAACTCATTTCATTATGCCAGTATTACCCTGATACCAAAACCTAGTAAAGATAACACAAAAAAAGAAAACTACAGACCTATATCTTTCATGAGCTCAGATGCAGAAGTCCTAAATAAGATACTAGTGAACCAAATGCAGCAACATATTAAAAAGTTTATACACCATGATCAAGTGGGCTTCACCCCAGGGACACAGGGATGGTTCAACATACGCAAATCGATTAATGTGATACACCATATAAACAAATTAAAAAATAAAAACATATGATCTTATCAATAGTTGCAGAAAAAGCCTTTGACAAGATACAGCATCCATTTAGGATCAAAACTCTTAGCAAAATCGATATAGAAGGAAAGTATCTTAGCATAATAAAGGCCATATATGACAAACTGTCAGCCAACATTATACTTAACAGTGAAAAACTAAGAACATTTCCACTAAGATCAGGCACAGGACCAGGCTGCCCACTATCGCCACTGTTATTCAGTATAACATTGGAGGTCCTATCTAGTGCAATTAGGCAAGAGAAAGATATAAAAAGCATCCAAATAGGAAACAAAGAAGTCAAACTATCACTATTTGCGGATGACGTGATTCTCTATATAGAAAACCCTAATGACTCCACAAGAACAGTACTAGGAACAATAAGCAAATACAGTAAAGTTTCTGGATACAACAGTGTTAAGTAACAAGAAAAATACTCTCCAAAAATCCAATTTAAAAATGGACAGAAGATCTGAATAGACAGTTCTCCATAGAAGACACATAGATACATGAAAAGGTGCTCAACAGCACTAATCATCAGGAAAATGCAAATCAAAATCACAATGAGATATCACCTCATACCTGTTAAAGCGGCTATCATCAAAAAGTCAATAGATGATAAGTTTTGGCAAGTATGTGAAGAAACAGAGCCCCTTGTGTATTGTTGGGAGTGTAAATTGGTGCAGCCACTATGAAAAAGAGTATGGAGGTTCTTCAAAATATTAAAAATAGAACTGCCATATGATGCAGAAATTCAACTTCTGGCTATTTATCCAAAGTAAATGAGAACACTAACCAAAAAAGATATCTGCACCCCCATGTTCATTGCAGCATTATTTACAATAGCCAAGACATGGAAACAAAGTGTTCATCAATGGATGAATGAATAAAGAAAAAGTGATAAAAGTAAAACACCATACGATCTTACTGACGTGTGGAATCTATGGAAAAAAAAAACAAACGAAATAAAAATGAACTCATAGATACCGAGAATAGATTGGTGGCTGCCAGAGGCAGGGGTTGGGATGGTGTGGGGGCAAAATAAGTGAAGGTAGTCAAAAGGTACAAACTTCCAATTATAAAAAAAGGTACAAGCTTCAAATTATAAAATAAATGTCTTAGATGTATTAGAAAAAGACTTTTTAAATCACTGTCCCAATGACATCATAATATGTTATTCCCATATTGGTGTTCTTCACTGCACAATTCCAGGCGAGAGCAGTGGAAAAGTCTGAGATGGCTTGAGCAGCGGGATAGATGATGGTGTCTTTCACAGAGTTACTGACATCAGAGAAAGCACATGTTTGTCAGTGGTGGGAGAGGATAAATTCAGGTGAGTGCACATTGATGTCAGGTGTCTATGGGGCCGTCAGATAGAGATGTCTAGGAGGCCACTAGATACTCAAGATTGTCACCAAGGAGAGAGACTGAGCTGAAGCCGTGTGTCTGGGACTCATCAATGGATGGCAGCATGACATAGTGGTTAAGATCCAGAATGATCTTGAATCTAAGCTCCAACACTTATTGCATCTGTTACTTTGTGCAGCGTACTTAAGCCCTCTTAAGTATCTTAAGGGCCTCAATTTTATAATCTAAAACATGAAGATAATGGTAATAACTTGCAATAATCACTTATATCTGCTATCTGCTGTGACTAGCATAAAATAATTCTCCATTTTTAAACTTTAAATGGCTGTTCAAGTATTAGTTATCCCCCTGGCAAAAGGAGAACAAATCCCTGTTTATCTGCTTGAGTATTCATATAAGATATATTGAATGTTTGATCATGTGTATGTGTTCTCATTAGAAACAGATATAAATAAATGAATACAAATTTTTATCCATTGATGTGTACGCTAATAGAAATGACATCACCAGCCAGTTGCACAGAGATCCCAGCCTCCTTTCAATTCCTCTACCTCCTCTGGCCTGGACCCAACTTCCTTGCCCCCACAGCCCCACCCCCACCATGAGAGGGATGGAGATTATGACCTGTTCCTCTGTCACTCCACTGCTACATCACTTCTAGTGCCTTGGAAACTCTTCTTTTGTCATCAGGAGTCACTTATCCCACTAACCAAACAAAACCAGAGAGAGGGACCCTCCAGTGCTGCCACTGTCCAGTAAGGATGGAGAGTGTATTAGTTTCAGGGGTCTCAATCAGGGATTAGCGCTTTACTTCACATGAAAAGGAAAAAAAGACCTAATCGGCTTGTCATACCAAGAAGCTAATCACCATTAAGCCCCTGGAACTTCCTCCTCTAGTCACCCAAGACCAAAGGGAGAAAATTTAGGACCCTGTTTAACTAATTTGTACCATCCCTGTAAGGAAAGCTCCACTATTCCAGCGAGTCCTACTTTCTCTCAAGAATTAGTTGCCATATCCTATCACCACTCTCTGAGGGATGGCTGCTGGAGGATTCAGCTTCTCTAGGATCTCAGGAAGGCTTCTTCTCTGGGTGGTATAACTCCTATCTTTTCCAAGTACAGCACTTCATTTTGTGGCCAGAAGATGTGAGCACCACTTGGCATCCAGAGAGAAAGAGATCTCCCGAAAACAGGCCAGGTGGGAGTTAGTGTTCTATAATACCTTATGTGAATGCAATCTTTATTGCTAACCATAAGTGGGGCTTTCTAAGTGAACAATTGTATTCCTCAGATGCCCTGTCTCCAATCTAAGAGTTGTCATTTAAAACTCTGTGTGTGGAATATTTTGTCTTTTTCTGGTTGTAGAAACAGGATTTTTAGGCATTCTATAGCACTTGGGAACTAATTGGGTTTGAATCAGTGTCAGAGATAACCCCTTGGCATGGTGCCACACTATTAACCACTATCCCTCAAGAAAGATTTTTAAAAATTTAAGCAAATAAATAGTATATGTGTGATGCATAGAATCCTAAAGATATTCCCCCCAAATTTCCGTCCCCTGGTTATTCATAGCTAGATAATTCTGTGGAGGTGCTTTGCAGCTATAATTTAGTTTACCTTAAAATAGGGAGATTATCCTGGATTATCTGAGTGGGCCCAATGTAATTACATGAGCCCTTAAAAGCAGAAGAGGGAGGCTAGAAGAATCAGTCAGAAGGATGCAGCAGAGGGGGAAGGCAGAGAGATTCAAAGTATGATAGAGGGACTCCACTACTATTGCTGGAGAAAGCCACATGGAAAGCAAGAGAAGGAATGTGGGCAACCTCTAGGAGAAAAACACCAGCCCTCAGCTGAAAGCCAGCAAGGAAATGGGGAGCTCACTTCTATAACTGCAGGGACCTGATATCTGCCAACAACCTAAATGAGCCTGGAAGCAGTTTCTTCCTCAGAGCCTCCAGTAAAAGCATGGCCCTGCAGGCATCTTGATTCTGGCTTTGTAAGATCCTAAGCAGAAGACCCAGCCAACCCCACCTGGACTTCTGACCCACAAAAACTATGAGATAGTCACTTAGCGTTGTTTGAAACCAAAGAGTATATGGTAAATAGGTCAGGCAGTGATGGAAAATTAATTCAATATGGAAACCTACATTTCCCATATTGATGTAGTTGGAAAATCTCACTCTGGAATATGTAAGATATTGTTAGAAATGTTTGTTTGTTTGTTTGTTTGTTTGTTTTAATTAGTTTCAAGTATATGGTACATTGGTTAGACATCTATATAGTTCACAAAATGATCACCCCAATTGCTCCCTCCCTCCCCTGGCCCTCCACCTAGCCAACATATTAATGCTAACTGCATTCCCTATGACGTGCTCCCAATCCCTGTGACCATCTATCAACTACTAATTTGTACTTCTTTAACCTTTCACCCCATTCTCCTAGCCCCCAAACCTCCCTCCCCTCTGTCCGTCACCAAATTGTCCACTATATTTGTGAGTCTGTTTTTGATTAGTTTGTTCTTTTTGTTCCTTGGATTCTCCATATAAGTGAAATCATGTGGTATTTATCTTTCTCTGTCTAACATTTCATTCAGCATAAGAACCTCTAGATCCATCCATGTCATTTCAAATGGTAGGATTTCATTTTTTTTAATGGCTGAGTAATACTCCATTGTCTATATGAACCATAATTTCTTTATCCAATCATCTGTTAGTGGGCATTTAGGTTGCTTCCATATCTTGGCTATTGTAAATTGTGCTGCCATGAATATTGGGGTGCATAGATCGTTATGAATTATTGTTTGGTTTTCTTTGGATAAATATCTAGAAGTGCAATTGCTGGATCAAAAGGTATTTTTGAGAAACCTCCAGACTTCCATAGTGTCTGTACCAATTTGCAATCCCACCAACAATGTATTAGGGTTCTCTTTTCTCCACATCCTCGCCAACACTTGTTTTTGATTTATTGATGATAGCCATTCTGACAGGTGTGAAGTGATATCTCATTGTGGTTTTGATTTGCATTTCTCTGATGATTAGTGACCATGAGCATCTTTTCATATGTCTATTAGCCATTCGTATTTCCCCTTTGGAGAAATATCTGTTCATGTCTTCTGCCCATTTTTTAAATTAGATTTTGTTGTTGCTGTTGTTGTTGTTGTTGTTATTGTTGTTGTTGTGGAGTTGTATGAGTTCTTTATATATTTTGGTTATTAACCCTTATCATCTGTATCATTAGCGAATATGTTCTCCCAATCAGTCGGTTGTCTTTTTATTTTGTTGATGGTTTCCCTTGTTGTACAAAACCGTTTTAGTTTACTGTAGTCCCATTTGTTTATTTTTTCTTTTGTTTCCCTTACCTGAGGAAGTATATCCAAAAAGAAATTCCTGTTAGTAATATCAGAGAGTTTACTGCTTATGTTTTCTTCTAGAAGTTTTATGGTTTTGGGTCTTACGTTTAAGTCTTTAATCCATCTTGAGTCTATTCTTGTATACGGTACAAGAAGGTGGTCCAGTTTATCTTTTTTTTTTGCATATATCTGTCCAATTTTCTCAACACTATTTATTGAAGAGACTGTCTTTACCCCATAGTATATTCTTACCTCCTTTGTCATATATTAAGCAAGCGTATAGGTGTGGATTTATTTCTGGGCTCTCTATTCTGTTCCATTGATCGATGTATCTATTTTTAAGCCAGTACCATGCTGTTTAGATTACTGTAGACCTATAGTATAGTTTGATATCAGATACTGTGATACCTCCAACTTTGTTCTTCTTTCTCAAGATTGCCATGGCTAATTGCCACATAAATTTTAGGATTATTTGTTCTAGTTCTCTGAAAAATGCCATTGTTATTTTGATGAGGATTGCATTGAATCTATAGATTGCTTTGGGTAGTATGGCCATTTTAATGATGTTGATTCTACCTCCCCATGTGCATGGTATATGCTTCCATTTATTTGTATCTTCTTCGATTTCCTTTTTCAATGATGTATAATTTCTGAAAGCAAGTCTTTTACCTCTTTGGTTAATTTGGTTCCCAGGTGTTTTATAGTTTTAGGTGCAATTGTAAATGGGATTGTTTTCTTAATTTCTCTTTCCGAAAGATCATCATTGGTGTATAAAAATGCCACTGACTTCTGGATACTTACTTTGTAACCTGTTACTTTACTGAATTCATTGATCAGTTCTAACAGTGTGTGTGTGTGTGTGTGTGTGTGTGTAATCTTTAGTGTTTTTTCTATATAGTATCATATCATCAGCAAATAGGAAGTTTTACTTCTTCGTTTCCAATCTAGATGCCTTCTATTTCTCTTTCTTGTCTTATTGCTGTGGCTAAGACTTCCAATAAAATGTTGAAGAGGAGTGGTGAAAGTGGGCATTGTTGTCTTGTTCCTTATCTTAAGGAAAACGCTTTGAGCCTTTCCCCATTGAGAATGATGTTAGCTGTAGGTTTGTCATATATGGCCTTTATTATGTTGAGGCATGTTCTCTCTATTCCCACTTTGCTGAGAGTTTTTATCATAAATGGATGCTGGATTTTGTCGAATGCTTTTTCTGCATCTATTGATATGATCATATGTATTTTTTTCTTTTTATTTGTTAATGCGGGGTATCACATTAATAGATTTATGGATATTATACCAACTTGCATCCCAGGAATAAATCCATCTTGATCATGGTGTATATTTTTAATGTACTGCTGAATTCGGTTTGCTAATATTTTGTTGAGGATTTTTGCATCAATGTTCATAAGAGATATCAGCCTACAGTTTTCATTATTTGTAATGTCTTTGTCTGATTTTGGAATCAAGGTAATCGTGGCCTCATAAAAGGAGTTAGGGAGGCTTCCCTCTTCTTGAAATTTTTGGAATAGTTTGAGAAGAATAGATGATAATTCTTCTTTGAACGTTTGGTAAAATTTGCCTATGAAGCCATGTCGTCCAGGAATTTTGCTTTTTGGGTGGTTTTTGATTACTGATTCTATTTCATTGGTGGTAATTGGTCGGTTCAGATTTTCTGATTCTTCTTGACTCAGGCTTGGGAGAGTGTATGTTTCCAGGAATGTGTCCATTTCTTCCAGATTGTACAATTTGTTGGCATATAATTGCTCGTAGTATTTTTTTTATAATCCACTATATTTCTGTGGAGTCCGTGGTTATTTCTCCCCTTTCATTCCTGATTTTATTTATTTCAGTCCTCTCTCTTTTTACCTTGAAGAATCTGGTTAAGGGTCTGTTAATTTTGTTTATACTTTCAAGGAACCAGCTCTGGGTTTCATTAATCTTTTGTATTGTTTTTCTAGACTCTATTTCATTTATTTCCACTCTGACCTTTATTATTTTCTTCCTTTTATTCACGTTGGGCTTTGTTTGCTGTTCTTTCTCTAGTTCTTTTAAGTATAAGGTTAGATCGTTTATTTGAGCTTTTTCTTGTTTTTTTGAGGTAGGCCTGTATTGCTATGAATTTCCCTCTTAGGAGTCATTGCGTTTTCATTTTCATTTGTCTCTAGGTATCTTTTGATTTCTTCCTTGATCTCATTGATAACCCATTCATTGTTTAGTAGCATGTTATTTATCCTCCATGTGTTTGTGTATTTTCCAGTATTTTTCTTGTAGTTGACATCTAGTTTCATACCATTGTGATTAAAGAAGACGGCTGATAGGATTTCAATCTTCTTAAATTTATCGAGACTTGATTAGTGTCCCAACATGTGATCTATCCTGGAAAATGTTCCATGTGCACTTGAGAAGCATGTATATTTTGCTGCTTTGGGGCAAAATGCTCTGAAAAGATCTGTTACGTCCATCTGTTCTAGTGTATCTTTTATGCCCATTGTTTCCTTGTTGATTCTTTGCCTGGAAGATCTGTCCATTGACGTCAATGGGGTGTTAAAGTCTCCTACTATGAGTGTATTACTATTGATCTCTCCTTTTATGTCAAACAATAATTACTTTATGTATGTAGGTGCTCCTATGTTGGGTGCACCTCTTGATTTATCGATCCCTTTATCATTATGTAATGCCCTTTTTTTGCCTCTTATTATAGCCTTTGTTTTAAAGTCTATTTTATCTGATATAAGTATCGCTAACCCGGCTTTTTTTTTTTTTTCATTTCCATTTGAATGAAATATCATTTTCCATCCTTTTACTTTCAGTCTGTGAGCATCATTTGATCTGAAGTGGGTCTCTTGTAGATAGCATATGCATGGGTCTTGTTTTCTTAAAGTGATTACTGATAGGTACATAGTTACTGCCATTTTATTATTTGAATTTGTTATTTCTATTTTATTTTTTTAACCCTTCTCTTTTTACAGAAGTCCCTTAACATTTCTTGTCATATTGGCTTGTTGGTAATGAATTTCTTAAGCTTTTTCCTGTCGGAGAAGCTTTTTATCTCTCCTTCCATTTTAATCGAAAGCCTTGCTGTGTAGTGTATTTGTGGTTGTAGATTCTTGTTTTTCATAACTTTGAATATTTCTTGCTAGTCCCTTCTGGCCTGTAAAGTTTGCAATGAAAAATCAGCATACATTCTATGGGGGTATCTTTGTAAGTAACTAGCTCCCTTTCTCTTACTGCTTTTAAGATTCTCTCGTTGTCTTTGACCTTTAGCATTTAAATTATGATTTGTCTTGGTGTAGGTCTGTTTGAATTCCTCTTGTTTGGGACTCTTTGTGCTTCCTGAACTTGTATGTCTAATTCTTTTGCCAGTTAGGGAAGTTTTCTGTCATTATTTCTTCAAATAGTTTCTCAATCCCTTGCTCTCTCTCTTCCTCTTCAGGTACTCCTACGATCCGGATGTTTTTGCGCTTCATGTTGTCCCAGAGATCTCTTACTCTCTCCTCCTTTTTTAAAAAATTCTTTTTCTTTTTGTCATTCTGATTGGGTGTATTCTGCTACCTTGTCTTCCAATTCGCTGATTCGATCTTCCGCTTTGTGCAATCTACTGTTGAATCTTTCTAGTGTATTCTTTATTTCAGTTATTGTATTCCTCATTTCTAGTGGTTCTTTATTATGGTTTTTATGTCCTATTTTATACTTACTATTGCTCTGTTGAGGTTCTCACTGTTCTCATCCATTCTCCCCTTAAGTTCATTGAACATCGTTATAACAACTATTTTGACTTCTGTCTCTGGTAGGTTGCTTGCCTCCATTTCATTTAGCTTATTTTCTGGAGTTTTCTCCTGTTGTTTTATTTGTTGCATGTTTCTTTGTTTTCTCATTTTATTAGCCTCTCTGTGTTTGTTTTTATGTGTCAGGAATATTTATTTCATCTCTCAGGCTTGGCCAGATGGCCTAATGTGGAAGGTGTCCTGTGTAACCCAGGGGCACACTCTCCCCGATGCCTTATGCTGGGGACTCTGGATGTGATCTTTGTGTGGGTTGTATGTGATCTGTTGTTGCCAAGCTTTTATTGTTGTTAGTAGATCAGTGGATGGGATTAATGCCCAAGCTGACTAATTGTGGGAATTGCCTGCAACCACAGGGTAATAGTTGCTGTGTGGGAGCTGACACTACTGAGTGGGATTTTCTCTAGCAGGCTTGTGTACTAGTTGCAACCACCATTTGTGTGTACCACTAATGGGACTAGTCAGGAGTTGCTTTGTTGTAGTCTGGTGCCAGCCTCCAGATGCGTTGATTTCATGGCCCCTTGGGAGGGTCTCCCCCATAGGCCAAGGTCAGCCACTGCTTTTGATTGCTCAGGGCTACCCAGTTGGAACTACAACATGATCTGCAGATGATTGTTGCCTATGCTGGATCTATAGGTAAGCGGAAGAGACAACGCTGTAGGCAGCAGTCGGTTATCCCCCATCCCTGACCTATGGCAGTTTAGCAGAGGTACCAGTGCTTCTCAAGTCCTGAAATTGCCTGTCAGTTGCCTATAAGTCTTTGAAACTGGATGATCCTCTGGGTGATATGTGTGTTGGATGACATAGGAACCCCAGGAGTTTCCTGGGCCAATTGAGTAAATTTCTCCTTGCCACTGCAGTGTCAGTTTACGTGCCAACAGTGTCTCTGTGGCTCCCTGTCCAAGTTTTCACTCATAGCAAGGGCAGCTCCTGCCCACCTTGGGCCTGAATGCACTACCCTATGGCAGGGGTGACTGCCTATCAATGTGCAGTGGGCAATTTGTGTATTGGATGGAGCTGGAGATCAAGGAGTCAAGGGCCGTCATACTAATATAGAGCCATGTAATCTCCTCTAGAGATATTGTAGCTCAAACGGGCAGCTGTGGTCTGTCCACAACTGTTTTTCTCGAAATGTGCTCACTGCACTAGCCAAGATCTGTTGCCTGCGCTGACTGCACAACTCCAGAGCCAAGCAGGGCATGGGAGGCTGCCTGTCAATGGACTGCAGGCACTTTGTGGCTTGGGTGAAGCAGAATCACAGGAAGACATGGGCCGTAGGCCAATATAGCCTCAGTTTTGCTGCAACTTCTGTGCCTGTGTGTTCTCACTGTAGTCACAGATCACAGTGAGACCAGCTGCTGTCTGGGGTGGTACCACAGACCCCTGTGCTCCCCAGACACAATATTGCAACTCTTGCAGGCAGCAGAGGTCTTCCTGATGCTGATTTCCGTGTAGTGCCCGCCCTGTGCTAGCCAAAATTTGTTGCCTGGGTGGATTGGGAGATCAGCGGAGGGGAGGGGCAAGGCTGTGGCAGTTCACTGTGAATGAGCCACCTGGGGCAATTTGTGGGTAGGGTGCAGTGGGGTCTCAGAAAGACAATGGCAGCCAGATCAATATAGCCTCAGTCTTGTTGCAACTTTGGTAACCTTTTCACGTTCCTGCAGAAGTCCCAGATCACAGCAAGACCCATTGCTGTCTGGTACTGGCCCACAGATCCCGGAGATCCGCCCAGGTTCATGTTGGCAGCAGAGATCTGCCTGGCTGTATCTCAAAAATGCAGCTCACAGCGCTGGTCACCTGCTGGGAATGGAAATGTGGCTTACAGTGCTGGTGCTGCCACTGGGATTGGAAATGCAGCTCACAGCGCTGGCTGCCTGCTGGGAATGCTTGATCCTGAATGGAGCAGGACTTGGCAGCCATCCAGCAACAAAAGCCCCTGGAAATCTGCAGGTGTGGTGTAGCGGGTTGATCCCTTCTGGCCAGCGCTTCCTAATGGCTCTGTTGGAGGGGTCTGCACATTCAAGCTGGTGGGGTCTGTAGATTGCCTGGTAGGGGGGCTGGACTAAGGCAGAATGGTGGCTGCCCTTCCAGCCCTAGTTCTGGTGCCAGGTAATGCAGACTTTCTCAGAATGAGTCCCATACAAGCCTCTAACCCACTGCCGGTGTCCTGGGTGAGTGTCCACAATTCACAAAGCCTATGCGCGGTTTCTTCAAAGGGGCACTTAGGGATTCAGTCTCCTTTGGTTTCACCCAGACGGCCAGAATCCCCTCTGGTTTTTACAGTCAGAGTTATTAAAAACTCCTCTTCCCTGGGATGGGACCCTGGGCTGGGGAGCCCCCAAATGAGACCAGGATCCCCCTCTCCTTCAGGAGAGCCTCTGCAGCCTTGCTCTCTCTTCCGGTGATCCTCCACCATCCATGTGTGAGGGTCAAGCCCGATTCGCAACTTTGCCCCTTCTACCGGCTTCAGTGTGGCTCCTTTATATTATCAGATGTAGGTGTTACCATCAGCTGGACTTCAGGTGATTCTCCACATTGATTATTTTATATTTTGGTTGTAATTTCAATGCGGACCTGGGAGGAGATGAACCCTGCTTTAACCTGGTCCTCCATCTTCTCCCCGAATCTCTAGAAATGTTTTTTTTTAATGATGTATATTATGTCCTGCATTCATTTACACTTATTTAAAGAAGTTTGTCAAGGCCGGTCCAAGGTGGCATCATAGGTAGACGCTGAGCTCACCCACTCCCATGAACACATCCAATGTACACCTATATTTAGAGCAATTCCTCCTGAGAGACAGCTGTGAGCCAATTGAACAGCTTCTGCACAACAAGCAGGAGAGAGAGACTGCATAGAGAAGGTTGGGAAAACACAAGAGCTCTCTGGGATCTGAGAAAACAGCTCAGGACCAGAGGATCTGGGGAGTGCTATTGCTGATATGCTATCCCCTAAATGTGGATAGCTGGTGAAAACTTCATCTAGATTTTCTAGCCGACCTGCACGGTACTATAGCGAGTCTCTAGCCACGCCTCCTGGAGGCAGATCAGCAGAAACAGGAGGGCACCATGGCATGCATACAAGGGGCCCCTCCACTGGGAGAATGATTCAGTGGGTACAGTAGGGTGCTTCTTCATGCACCTACAGGAATACACATACACACACACACACACACACACACACACACACACAGGGTTGCCCATCTTGGAAAGACTGTGGAGCTAGCAAAATGCTGTGGTACATGCATGCAAGACTGTCCCCATTCAGGGAAAGTGGGGAAATAGCGGGACATTGCTGCATGCACATGTTAGGCTGCCCCACCCAAAAAAGTGCAGAGCAAGCAAAACTTTGCTGTACTCACAGGCAAGGCTGCCACACGCAAAGTGAGTTGGGTGCTGCTGTGTGCAGGTGCAGGGCTGCCCCACCCTAAGAGCATGCAGAACTAGCAAAGTGTGGCTGTGCGTGCGCGTGCACACACACACACGCACACACGCACACACATACACATCAGCTCCACCCAGAGACTGGGCAGAGCTATCAGGGCATTGAAATGCAAGTTTGCAGAGCAGCCCCACCTACACTCTGCTAGACAATAGACAATTAAAGCAACAGGGCATGCCAAGCATGCACTGAGCAGCAGCCCAGTCTACATACATCAGGCAAGCCCACCCAGATAAGAAGACATACACCAGGAAGCAGGCATACACCAGGTTGCCTCACCTGGAACCCACTCCTTCAGTCCAGGCAACACACCAGGCACCACATGCACTTGCGTGACTATAATTGGCCTGCCAAAATATTTGACACAGTTTACGCAGAGACCACATTTTTTAAGATGGAGAGAGAGAGCTATTCCATCCAAATCATAGAAACAAACACAAAAAATTAAACAAAATGAGATGGTAGAATATGCTCCAAATTAAGGAACAAGGGGGAAAAAATCCAGAGAAAAATCCTAATGAAACAGAGGCACGTAATTTGCCTGATAGAGAATTCAAAGAAATCGTCATTTCTTTGCTCAACAAACTTGACAGCAGAATAGAACTCAGAAGTGACTTCAACAAAGAGACAGAAAAGGTAATTAAGAATCAATCAGAGATGAAGAATACAATAACTGAAATAAAGACTACATTAGATGGAATTGACAGCAGATTAGTTAATACAGATGAATGAATTAGCGACCTGGAAGACAGATTAGTGGAAATCACTCAATAAGAGCAGAAAAGTGAAAAAAAATTTTAAAAATGAAAAAAAAATGAGGATAGTTTAAGAGATCTGTGAGATAGCATCAAGCACTCTAGCATTCACATTATATGGATTCCAGAAGGAAAAGACAGAGGAAAGGGCAGAAATGATATTTAAAGAAATAATAGCTGAAAATTTTCCTAATCTGGGAAAGGAAACAGACATCCAAGTCCAGGAAGTACAGAGAGTTTCAAACAAGATGAAGCCAAAGAGACCCACACCAAGACATATTGTCATTAAAATGGCAAAATTCAAGGATAAAGATACAATCTTAAAGGCAGCAAGAGTAAAACAAAAATCACATACAAGGGAAACCCCACAAGGCTTTTAGCTGCTTTCTCAGAAGCAACTTTACAGGCCAGAAGGGAGTGGCAGAAAATATTTAAAGTGCTGAAAGGGATCTTCAACCTAGAATGCTATATCCGGCCATGTTATCGTTCGGATTGAAAGAGAAATAAAGAGTTTCCCAGACAAGCAAAATCTCAAGGAGTTCACAACCACTAAACTGGCCTTGCAGGAAATGTTAAAGGGTCTTCTTTATGTAGAAAACCAAGGCTCACAACCAGAAAGAAGAAAATACAGGAGAGAAAAAAATCTCAGTGGAAGGTAAATATACAATAATCACAGTGAATCAACCCAATTAAAAAGCTAATGTGAAGGTTAAAAGAAAATATTAGCAAAATTAATTATAACTACAACAAATAATCAGGGGATACACAAAACAAAAAGATATAAAACATAATGTCAAAGCCATAAAGAGTGGAGGAGGGAGTAAAAATGTAGTGCATTTAAAATGTGATTGAACTTAAATGCCTATAGCTTAAAATAGACTGCTATAGACAGAGATGGATATATGGGAACCTCATGGTAACCATAAACAAAAATGATACAACAATACACACAAAAAAAGTGAAGAGAAAGGAATCCTGTCAAAACATTAAAGAAAATCAAAAGAAAAATAATCAAAAGGAAAGAGATCAAGAGAAGAAGAAAGGAACAGAGAAGAACAACGTAACCAGAAAAAAACCCAACCAATTAACAAATGACAATAAGCTTGTACCTATCAATAATTACTTTAAATGTAAATGGACTAAATGCTCCAATCAAAAGACATAGGTGGAAGAATGGATTAAACAAACAAACAAACAAACATTACCCATCTATATGTTGCTTACAAGAGACTCACTTTAGGTTGAAAGACACAGATAGACTGAAAGTGAAGGGATAGAAAAAGATATTCCATGCAAATAGAAGCAAAAAGAAAGCTGGGGTAGGAATACTCAGATCAGACAAAGCACTTGTATAAGACATTAAAACAAAGTATGTAAAAAGAGACAACGAAAGACATTACATAATTTTAAAGGGGACAATCCAAGAAGAGGATATAACAATTGCAAACATCTATACACGCAACATAGGAGCACCCAAGTATATAAAGCAAATGTCAATGAGCATAAGGCAGATATTAACAGTAACACTATAATAGTTGGAGACTTTAATACTCCAATCATCTCAATCCAGACAGACAGAACAATTAATAAGGAAATGATAGTCTTAGGTGATACATTCAACCAGTTCAATTTAGTAGATATTTATAGAACATTTCATGCAAAATCTGCAGATTACACATTTTTATCAAGTGCACATGGAGCATGTCCCAGGATAGATCACATATTAGGCCACAAAAGAAGCCTCAAAAAATTGAAGAAGTTTGAAATTGTATCAGGCATATTTTCTGACCTCATGACATGAAACTATTAATCAACTACAGAAAGAAAGCTGGAAAAACCACAAATACATGGAGAGTAAACAAGCTTATAAACTTCATCAGCTCAAAGAGGGAATCAAACAGGACATGAAACACTACCTTGAGACAAATGACAATGAAAACGCAACCTTACAAAATTTATGGGATGCAGCAAAAGCAGTTATAGGAGGAAAGTTTACGGCTTTACAGGCCTACCTCAAGAAGCAGGGAAAATGCAAAATAAACAATCTAAATTTACACCTAAAGAGACTGGAAAAAGAGGAACAAACAAAATACAAAGTAAAAGGAAGGAAATAATAAAACTCAGAGTGGAAATAAGCGAAATAGAAAGGAGAAAAACAATATAAAAGATCAGTAAAACTAAGAACTGGTTCTTTGAAAGGATAAATAAAACTGACAAGCCTCTAGCAAGACTTGTCAAGCAAAAAAAGAGAGAGGACACAAATAAATAAAATCAGAAAGGAAAGAGAGATTGCAACCGACACCAAAGATATACAAGGGATCATTAAAGAACACTGCGAACTATTATATGCCAACAAGGTGGACAACCTAGAAGACACAGATATCTTTCTAAAAACATACTACCTTCCAAGACTAAACTAGGAAGAAAAAAGAAGAATCCGAACAGACAGATTAATAGCAATGAAATTGAAGCTGTAATCAAAACACTCCCAACAAACAAAAGCCCAGACTTCACAGGTGAAGTCTACCAAACAGTTAAGAAAGAATTAGAAGCTATCCTTATCAAAATAGTTCCCCCAAAAAAATTGAAAAGGAAGGAGCACATCCAAATTCATTCCACAAAGCCAGCATTACCCTGTTACCCATACCAGGTGAAGACACTACAGAGAGAAAGACAGAGACAGAGACAGAGAGAAACAGAGATGGAGAGAGAGAGAAAGAGAGAGAGAGAGAGAGAGAGAGAGAGAGAGAGAGAGAGAGAGGAGAGAGGAGAGAGAGAAATACAGGCCAATATCCCTGATGAACATAAATGCCAAAATTCTCAATGAAATACTAGCAAACTGACTTCAACAGTACATTAAAAGGATTATATTTCATTAAGCATGATAATTTCAAGATCCCTTCATGTTGTCACAAATGGCAGTATTTCATCTTTTCTTATGGCTGAGTAATATTCCATTGTATATATGTACTGCATCTTCTTTAGCCAATCATCTATCAAAGCACACTTCGGTTATTTCCATGTCTAGGCCACCATGAGTAATGCTACAATGAACATCTAGACGCATACATCTTTATGGATAAATGTTTTCAATTTTTTCTCTAAAGGGAGTTCTTTTTTAAATTTTATTTTATATTTATTTTTTTATGGTGACATTGGTCAACGAAATCCAATAAGTTTCAGTTGTACACTTTAACACTAAGGCATACATATGTTTACACTTTGTTCGCCTTTCATAGTTAGATTTCTTTCTGTCACCACATATTTGACCCCCTTTACCATGTCTACCTCCCCACTCCCCCATCCACCCTAACCTCTGGTAACCACTAGTCTATTGTCCATATCCATGAGTCTCTGTTTGTTTATC
>NW_011889299.1:0-2770 GCF_000151845.1 Pteropus vampyrus | reverse complement strand
GTATTTCATCTCTTCTTATGGCTGAGTAATATTCCATTGTATATATGTACCACAGCTTCTTTAGCCAATCATCTATCATAGGACACTTCAGTTGCTTCCATGTCCTGGCTAATGTGAAAACTGCTGCTGTGAACATCGGTGTGCAAATATCTTTTCGGATATGGGTTTTCAAGTCTTGGGGTAAATACCCAGTAGAAGGATTGCTGGATCGTATGGTAGATCAATTCTTAGATTTTTGAGGAACCTCCATACTGTTTTCCATAGTGGCTGTACCAATTTGCAGCCCCACCAACAGTGTATGAGGGTTCCTTTTTCTCTGCATCCTCTCCAACATTTGTTATTACTTGTCCTGTTGATAATAGCTATTCTAAGAGGTGTGAGATGGTATTTCATTGTGGTTTTGATTTGCATTTCCCTAATAGCTAGTGATGTTGAGCATCTTTTTATATATTTGATGGCCATTTGTATGTCCTCTAGGGAGAAGTGTCTATTCAAGTGTTCTACCCATTTTTTTGATTGGATAATTTGTTGTTGTTGTTGTTGTTGTTGTTGTTGTTGAGTTGTATGAGTTCTTTGTATATTTTGGATATTAGGCCCTTGTCGAAGGCATTGCTTGCAAATATATTTTCCAACTCGGATAGTTGTCTCTTTTCCATGTTGACAGTTTCTTTTGCTGAGCAAATCTTTTTCGTTTGATGTAGTCCCATTCATTTATTTAGCTTTTACTTCTCTTGCCTTTGAGGTGAAATTCATAAAACCCTCCTCAAGTCCGAGGTCCATGAGTTTAGTTCCTATGTTTTCTTCTATGCATTTTATTGCTTCGGGTCTTATATTCAGGTCTGTAATCCATTTTGAGTTAATTTTGGTGTGCGGTGTTAGTCAACAGTCTACTTTCATTCTTTTACAGTTTTCCCAGCATCATTTATTGAAGAGGTTTTCCTTTCTTCACTGTATGTTTTTGGCTTTTTTGTTGAAAATTATTTGACCATATAAATATGGGTTTACTTCTGAACTCTTGATTCTTTTCTACTAATCTGTGTGTCTGTTTTTCTGCCAACAGCATGCTATTTTGATTACTGTCGCATTGTGGTATAATTTGAAGTGGGACAGAGTGATTCTTCCAGCTTCATTCTTTTTTCTCAGGAAAGCTTTGACAATTTTGGGTCCTTTGTGTTTCCATACAAATCTGATGATTTTTTTGTTCTATTTCTTTAAAAAGTACATATAGGATTTTGATGGGGATTGCATTAAATCTGTATAATGCTTTAGGTAACACGGTAATTTTTACTATGTTGATTCTTCCAATCCAAGAACATGGAATAGCTTTACATTTCTTTGTACCTTCTTTTATTTCTTTCATTAGGGTCTTGTCATTTACATTACATAGGTCTTTCACATGTTTGGTTATCCTAAAAATCCTAGGAATTTTATTCTTTTTGTTGTAATTGAAAAATGAATTATATTTTTCACTTCATTTTCTGGCAATTCATTATTAGAGTATAGGAACACTATGAATTTTTGAACGTTGATTTTGTAACCAGAAACTTTACTGTATTTGCTTATTGTTTCTAGTAGTGTTCTTGTGGAGTCTTTAGGGTTTTCTATATAAAGAGTCATGTCATCCACAAACAGTGACAGTTTGACTTCTTTGTTTAATATTTGAATGCCTTTTATATCTTTCTCTTGCCTGACTGCACTCGCTGGGACCTCCAATGTTATATTGAATAACAGTGGTGATAATGGACAGCCTCGCCTTGTTCCTAATCTTAGAAGGAAGGTTTTTAGTTTTTCACCATTAATTATAATGCTGGCTGACGGTCTGTCATATATGGACTTTATTATGTTAATGTACTTTCCTTCTATACTGATTTTGTTAAGTGTTTTGATGCTCCAGATCCCCGTGATCATCTATCAGCTACTAATTTGTACCTCTTTAGCCCTTCACCCCATTCTCCCAGCCCCCCAAATCTCCCTCCCCTCTGTCCGACACCAAATTGTCCACTATATTTGTGAGTCTGTTTTTGATTAGTTTGTCCTTTTTATTCCTTAGATTCTGCATGTAAGTGAAATCATATAGTGTTCATCATTCTCTGTCTGACTTAAATACCTTCTAGGTTTATCAAAGCAATATCTTTTTCCATCCCCTTCCTTTTCATATGTAGGGGTCTTGTTTTCTTATCCTTTCAGTCATTCTATCTTTCGGTTGGAGCACTTAATTCTTTTCCATGTAAGGTACTTATTGATAGGAATGTAGTTGTTACCATTCTTTATTCCTGTTTTCGATACATGTTTTTTCTTCTTAAACAAGTCCCTCCAACATTTCTTGTCATGCTGGCTTGGTAGTGATAAATTCCTTTAGCTTACTTTTGCCTGGGAAGCTCTTTATCTGTCCTTCAACTCTAAATGATAGCTTTTCTGGATGAATTATTCTTGGTTGTATATCCTGGGTCTCCATCCTGTCGAATATTCTTTGCCAAGCCCTTCTGTCCTGCATAGTTTCTTTTGAGAAATCAGCTGCCGGTCTTAAGGGTATTCCCTTATAAGTAATTTTCTGTTTTTCTCCTGCCGCTTTTAATATTCTTTCTTTGTATTTAACCTTTGGCATTTTAATTATGATGTGTCTTGGTGTGGGCCTCTTTGGATACATGAGTTTTAGAATTCTCTGAGATTCCTGGGGTTTTATGTCCATTTCCTTCACCAGGTTAGGAAAGTTTTCCACCATTATTTCTTTAAATAGCTGTTCAGCTTCTTGATTTTATTCAGGTACGCC
>NW_011889298.1:793459-795505 GCF_000151845.1 Pteropus vampyrus | reverse complement strand
TGACACTGTGCTACTAATGTGCTGTGCAAATTAATTTAAAAAGGTACACTTTTGTCAGGTTTAAAATACTCTCCCTCCTCCTCTTCACACATAGAATTACAAAGCCAGAAGAGACCTCAAGTCTCTATAGTCAGAGCCCTTGTCTATTGCCTGAATCTCTTGTGTAATATTTCTGACAAGTGGTGGTTGACCTTTTGCTTGAACGTGTTCAGTGACAAGGAACATTCACATTCATAAGAAAATTCATACAATTTATATATCTTTTAGTTGTTTCTTAAAGTTTTCCTTATACTGAACTGAAACAATCTTACCTCTGTCTTCTAACCATGATCTTATTTTGCTTTAAGGGCCCATTGGGAATATAAATCTTTCAAATATTTAATGACCATTAGTGTGAGTTTTCCGATATACCATCATAACCTACATGTCCATTGTGGTAGATTTCTGAGTTATGTCCAGTAGTCTACTCCTGTTATCATTTCTCTAAAATTGACTCTCTTGGTGAATCCCAGAAGTCTGGATGTGATCTGATGAGTGCAAATTTGTTTCCATTATGGTCCATTTTGTTTGGACACTAAATTTCTATTAATATAGCCCAGAATTGCTTCGACTTTTTTTTTTTTTTTTTTGAGGTTAGCTTCATTATAATATTATCTTATACTGGAGCTTGAAATCTATTAAAGTCCTTTAATCTACTAGCTGCTAACCCTGGCTTTCCCTTCAGAACTATACCTTTGATTTTTAGAATTTCCTTGTAGGGCCTTGCTGTTATTCTGTGAAATTTCATCCTGTTAATTTGGCTGCCAACCCTTTCAGCTTGTCAAGAATTTTTAGAGCCTCGTTATGTCCTTTAGTACGTTAGTTGGTATTACCTGAAATTTTTACAGCAAAGCTGACATTTTTGTTCACGGCATTTTCTTCATATATATTCTTTTACCTATTGCCTACAACGCCAGTTGCAGTATTTACGACAGATCTTTCCAATCCCTGGAGGCAGCGTAGCATATGATAGAGAGGAAAGTGGAGTGTGAGTTCCAGTTCAACCACACAAGCTGTGTGATTTTGGCAAGTTTCATCGCTCTCTTTGCTTCTTTTTCCTCATCTGTAAGACAGGGATGGTAATAAGGACCTTATGGATTCGTTTTGAAGAGAAAGTGAAATAATTTCCATAAACCACTTGGCATAGCTCACAAACAGATATGTCTTCAATAAATGTTAGCTTTGGTTTTAGTAATTCCTTTCCAGTGAGGGTGTTGAGGTCTGGGAGATATAACTTACTTTTTCAAGGTCACATTCCAGTCAGAGAATGAATCAGGCTTAGGCCTCAGATGCTAAGGTCAGAAATCATTGGATTCTAGCTTTGGGCTTGCCATTTGCTAATTACATGACGTTGGATCAGTTCCTTAAACCCACTTACTGTAGTTCTCTCATCTGTAAAGTAGAGAATTTAGTATCTCCATCAAAGATTGTTAAGAGAATTCAATGTATAACAAAGTTCATAATATCTGGCTCTACAAATGATCCTCTTTCCTATCTTTATTAATCTACCCCCCCAAAAAAATCCCATGGGGTTTAAATTAGATAAGCTATGAAAAGCACTCAGTCTATAGTATGACACATAGAATGCATTTAGTTAAGTAACAGCTAGTTTTACAACATTTTATACCTATGAGATTTGAAGAAATCAGAAAATATTTCTGAGTGCTTTCTCTATTTTTAAATTAACATAAGGAAAGATATAATTCTAAAGTCGTTTAATTTTAATTTTTGTATTAAAATTTAAATGTTTTAAATTTAAAACTATGCAACAATCTAAGATAGTAGAATCAAGTGATAGACTGTATAGGTCCTATAGAAGTTGAGGAAAGTGAAGGGGCAAAATTGACTGTTGTAGGCTGAGAAGATTTATGAAGAAAGTTCCACTTAGGATAGTCTGTAGAAGATGGGTAAGATTTGAAAAATTATATCTGAAGAACCCACAAAGAATAAGAGAACTGCTTTACCTCTGATATATAGAAGTGGTTGCCAAATTATAACTGGAGAGAA
>NW_011889298.1:786427-789829 GCF_000151845.1 Pteropus vampyrus | reverse complement strand
GACACTGTAACAAAGATAACATTATCATCAACCCTTATAAGTAAAAACTTAGAGATTAAACTTTACTGATAAGATTAACTCTTTTGGTTGTAATATTGCCTTGCTGCTTCTTGTAATGCTTTTCTGCATTGGTCTTTTTATGGGAAGATATGCCTGCAAATTGTACAAAAATGGAATACTAGTTTTACTGGTACATGGAAATCCGGGATAGTTAATGAGTTTATAATGAATTCACCAATTTATAACACTTCAAAATTTTTGCAAAGAAATAGATTATTAATGTTCATATAGTAATATAAATAGTAATGGTTTTTTTCTTGACATTGAATTACTTTAAGAAAGTATTAGCTTTGCAATCTAGTTTCACTGGTAATCAATTAGGGTAACAACTAAAGTGGCATAGAAGTATTTATAGACTTTTCTCAGATGGCATGCTTATTATCTGCCAGAGTAAGATTTTGATGAAATAGCTGATATTTAAACAATAATTTGCCTGAGAAATAATCTATCTACATATGATGAAAGGCCTCACATATAATTCTTATGAAAGAGTCATAATTTTTGTATAGTTAGAAAACAAAGAACAGAAATAGCACATAAACAGTATATATAGTAATAGCATGCATTGACAGTAAAATGTATTTTATAACAATGATGTATGTTCATCGAAGAAATTTTTAAAAAATACGGAAAGCCTAATGAAAATAAAAATCACCAATAATCCTACTACTCAGAAGTAAGCTTTGTTATTATTGTGATTTTTAAATAATCTTTTTATATTTTTTAAATTTAAAATTTTTAATGTTTATTTTTTCCAGCTTTATGAGGTATAGTTGACAAGTAAAATTGTATAATTTAAAGTGTACAATGTGATGATTTGCTATATGTATGCATTGTGAAACAGTGACCACAATCAAGTTGATTAACACATCCATATCCTCATATAGTTACCATTTTTTTGTGTATATGGTGAAAACACAAGATCTACTCTCTTAGTAAATTTCTAGTATATAGTACAGTATTATTAACCAAAGTCACCCAGCTGTATATTAGAAGCCAAGAACTTATTCATCTTATAAATTGAAGTTTGTACCCTTTGACCAATATCTGTCCATTCCCCATCCCACCAAGTCCCTGGCAACATCCTCTACTCTTTGTTTCTGTGAGTTTGACATTTTAAAAGATTCTACACGTAAGTGAGATCATGCAGTATTTGCCTTTCTCTGTATGACTTATTTCACTTAGCATAATGCCATCAATTTCATCCATGGTATTGTAAATGGCAGGATTTCCTTATTTTTTAATGGCTGAATAATATCACATTGTATCTATATACCACATTTTATCCATTCATCTTTTGATGACTGAATGCTTTGGTCATTCCCATATTTTGGCTATTGTAAATAATTCTGCAATGAACATGGGGTTGCAGATATCTCTTTGAGATACTAATTTTGTTTCCTTTGGTTAAATTCCCAGATGTGGAATTATTGGATCACATGGTATCGATTATAATCATATTGTATCTATTTTTAGTTTTTGAGGAACCTTCATGTTTTCCATGTGACTGTACCAATTCACATTCCCATGAGCTGTGTACAAGGGTCCCTTTTTCTCTGTGCACTCACCCATTCCAACAGATGTGAGATGATATATAACTGTAGTCTTGATTTGCATTTTCCTGATGACTAGTGATGTTGAGCACCTTTTCATGTACTTGGTTGGCCATTTGTATGTCTTCTCTGGAAAAATCTCTTTCCAGGTACTTTGTTCATTATTTAATTGGATTTTTTTTTTTTTTTTTTTTGATTTTGTTTGATGACTGTCTAATGTATTTTGGAAACTAATTCTGTTTCAGATACATGGTTTGCAAATATTTTCTCCCATTGCATAGGTTGCATCTTCATTCTTTTGTTTCCTTTGCCGTGCAGAGCTTTTTGCTGTATCAAACAGTCCTAATTGTCTGTTTGTATTTTCATTGCCTTCGTTTTTGGTGTCAAATCCAAAAAACTATCACTAAGACCGATATCAAGGAGATTTTCCCCTACGTTTTTTTCTAGTACTTTTACAGTTTCAGGTTTTAGATTTAAGTCTTTAACCCATGTAACCACCAGGGAACTTTGAGGAACAAGATTTATTACTCATGGGTTCTGGGGTACATGACATGGCTGAGGGCCACAGAGCAAGGCTCCAATGAGAGAGAGAAAAAGAGTGAACAAACCTGGGGCTTTGCCTTTATTAGTGTCTGAACATGGGGTGTCTAGGATTTTATAGGTTCACTCTTTATTGGCTGATATAAAACCTAAGAACAAGAATTATGGTGTGAGAACAGAGAAACAAGGTTGCTCAAGTGGTCCGTTATCCAGATTACGTAGGTCTTTCTGAAAGAGAAATCTTCATGGGTGAGGGCAATCTCCTTCAGGTTGTTTTGCTAGTAGCTGTGTCATAAGGCTGACAACATGTTTACTCAAGATGGCTGTCTTTTGAAATGGGTGCCTCGTCAATCAAAAGCTTAATGTCATGCACTTTTACTACAGTGAGTCAGCAGTTCTTTATTGCCGTGTTATATACTGTAGTATGAATATATCACATAATTTTAATTTTAATCATTCTGTTGATGGACATTTGGATTGTTTCTAGTTTATGGTTATTAAGAATAGAGCTGCTATGAAAATTCTTATATTTGTCTTTAGGTAGATATATCAATTTATTACTCCAGAGTATACACCAAAAGTAGAAATGTTGGGTGGTAGAGTAGGTCTTTGTTTAGCTTTAGCAAATACTGCCAGTTTTCCAAAGTGGCTGTACAAATTTACACTTCCATTAGCAGTATATGAAAGTTCCAGTTCTTTATCTTCCTGAAATTTTAGAATTTTCTGTCTCTTCAATTTCAGTCATTGTGATGAGGGCTTTGGTCTCAATTTTCTTTTGCTGATAAATAATGATGTCGAGCATTTTTAAATCAATTTATTCACCATCTGGATATACTTTTTTGAAATTACAGTTTGACCTTTTGCTCATTTTGAAATTGAATCGTCTTCTTCTTATTTCTTTGTAGCAGTCCTTTCTATATTTTGGATATCACTTTTGCAAATGTATATATTATAAATATCTCCCAGTCTGTGACTCCCATTTTTACTCTCTTAATGATATCATTTGATTACATTATGGTTATTTAATGACTATACAGTAGCCCAATACAAAAAACTATGACACAATTTTATAATATATATATTTGAATTTTTCAATTATAATTCGCATACGGTATTAATTTCAAGTTACAACGTAGTGATTAGACATTTACATAACTTACAAAGTGACTAATTAATCTAGTGCCCATCTGACACCATACAGAGTTTACAATGTTATTGACTATATTCCTTATGCTATACTTTACATCTC
>NW_011889298.1:779725-785009 GCF_000151845.1 Pteropus vampyrus | reverse complement strand
CTGATAGTTTTGTGGGAGTTCCCTTAACCGTTTTTCTCTTGCTGCTTTTAAGATTCTTTCTTTGTCTTTAACCTTTGACGTTTTAACGATGGTGTGTCTTTGCGTAGGTCTGTTTGGGTTGATCTTGTTTGAGACTGTGGCTTCCTGTGGCTTTGTTCACCAAGTTATGGAAGTTTTCCATCCTTTTTTCTTGAAATAGGTTTTCAATTCCTTGCTCTTTCTCTTCTTATGGTAATCCTATGGTGCATATGTTCGTATGCTTGATATTGTTCCAGAGGCCCCTTATCCTCATTAAAATTTTTTTTTTCTTTTTGCTGTTCTAATTGGATGTTTTTGCTATCTTATTGTCTAAATCACGGATTCAATCCTCTTCATCATCTAATTTAGTGTTGATTCTCTCTAACATATTCTTCATTTCAGTTATTTTAGTCATCATTTCTGACTGGTTCTTTTTTTTTATGTTTTCTATTTCCACTTTTATGTTTTCTATCTCTGTTAAAGTTTTCACCGAATTCATCTACTCTTCCCTTAAGGTCATTGAGCATCCTCATACTCAGTATTTTGAACTGTGCATCTGGTAGATTACTTGTCTCCATTTTGTTTAGTTCTTTTTCTGGAGCTGTGTTTTGTTCTTTCATTTGGGACATATTTCTTTGTCTCCCCATTTTGGCTGTCTCCGTGTGTTACTATGTATTAGATAGAGTTGCTAGGCTTCCCAGTCTTAGTAGAATGGCTTCATGTAGTAGGTGTCCTGTGGAACTCAGTGGCACAGTCTTTCTGGTCACCTGAGCTGAGTGCTCTAAGTATGCCCCTTTATTGTGTGCTCCCTTGTTGTAGTTGTTTGCTGTTTGCATGTCAGTGGGAGAGTTGACCATTTTCCACGAATGTAGATAGGAATGGACCTGGCATACATGTATTCTCAAGAGTAGAGGTTATATTCCATGATGATAATTATATTAAAAATGCATACGATAAAGAACAAAGTTGGAGAACTGGCATACTTGATATCCAGACTTATAAAGCTACAATAATGAAGACTGTTTGGAGTTGACATCAAGAAAGGCATCAATAGATCAATGGAACAGAGTAGTTCAGAAGTAGACCCAAATGTATATTAACTAATTTTCTACAAAGCAATTTGGTGGAGAAA
This sequence comes from Pteropus vampyrus, assembly GCF_000151845.1. Classification (NCBI taxonomy): domain Eukaryota; kingdom Metazoa; phylum Chordata; class Mammalia; order Chiroptera; family Pteropodidae; genus Pteropus; species Pteropus vampyrus. The sequence continues at coordinate 783,859 of NW_011889298.1, read as the reverse complement.
GAATAATGCTTTCAGCAAATGGTGCTGGAACAACTATATTGTCATGTGCAAAAAAGTGGAGTTTGAACCATATGCAAAAATTTATGAAACTAGGTAAAAAAAAAGTAAACATGAAACCTAAAACTATAACAATTCTAGACGAAAACACAGATGGAAACTTTTGTGATCCTGAGTTATGCAAACACTTCTTAGATAAAACATTAAAAACATGAGCTATAAATGTACCAATTAATAAGTTAGACTTCATCAAAATTTAAAAACATCCTCTCTTGAAAAGACATTGTTAATGGAATGCCATGACAAGACACATGCTAGGTTAAAATATTTGCAAATTTTATAAAAGACTTGTACCCAGAGAAGTATAATGAACTCTCAAAACTCAATAGTAATTGTGAAAAAACTTAACTAAAAAAATCAGATATGAAAAGATACTTCACCAAAGGAGATTAAACAGTTGTTGCATAAGAACACAAAAAGATGCTCAGTATCATTAGTTATTTGGGAAATGCAAAATTAAAACTACCATGAGATACTATCTATACCTATTAGAATAGATACAATTAAAAAGACTAACCATACCAAATGTTGGTTAGAATTATCACTGCTGGTGGAAAAAGTAAAATGGTACAACTAATATGGAAAACTTTTTTCAGTTAAACATATACACACCATATGATCCATCCATTCTACTCCTAGGTATTTAACCAAGGGAAGTGAAAACATATTCTATACAAAGACTTGTGCATGATTGTAACACCTTTATTTATAATGGCTAAATACTGAAAATAACTTAAATGTCCATCAAGAATTAAATGGATAAAGAAACTGTGTTATATATATACATGTGTGTGTACACACACATACACACACACACACACACACACGTATCATAAGCATCTGGAAACAAATGAAAAGTTCACCTGTGCTGTTCATACACACAATGTAATGCTACTCAATAATAAAAAGGAACAGATTTTGGAACATACTACACAATAAAAGAATCTGAAAATAATTATATTAAGTAAAGGAAGCCAGACAAAAAAGAGCACATACTGTATAATTTCATTTATATTAAATTTTAGAAAATGCAAACTGATCTATAATGACAGAAGATAAATGGTTACCTGGAGATGTGGTTGGGGATAAGGCAGGAAAGGATAGGAGAGAGGAATTACAAAGGAGATGAGGAAACTTTTGGGGGTAAAGGATATGTTCATTATCATTGTGATGGTTTCACAGATATGTACATATGTCAAAACTTGTCAAATTACACATTTAAACATGTTCAGTTTATTGTGTGCCAATTATATCTCAGTAAAGCTATTAAAAGGAAAATTAAAAATTAAAATTTATTTAAGATAAACACATAGTATGAGGTAAAAAAGCATCCAGTAGTGGCATTTTAAAATACTTTAAATGTCGCTCTATAAGACATTTATTATCTTATAGCACATTAACTTTTGGGCAGAGGCAGTGAAAAAGAGATAGAGAATTTAACAGATTACCCTGGGATTTTAAATATATTAGTAAAATAGCACATACTTATTTATAATATCCCTGGCCAGAGAATCTGGAGAGTTAACTCCAGAAGTCAGGAGAGTTAAGTTTGTTGTGAAAATTAAATTGAGACACAGGCAATGCCTTGGCACTATTTACGAAAAATAGTGTTTTTTTCATAAAATTATTTGTTAAATCACTCCAAATCATTTCTTAATTGTTTATAGCCTTTTTTTTCTAACTACACTAAGTAACATGATGAATATGCTTTGTGTTTCATAGGAGGTCTGTGCTTCCTCATATTGGAAGCAGTGACATATGAAATGAGGACAATATCCTTTGAGGCCCCTCTAAGTCAAAACTCTTAGGCCATAGTTAAGTTCTGTTTTGCTGTTAAAATTAATGAATGAAGGAAGTTAGTATCTGGTCACCTATTTAAAATACATACCCCTTATTTAACTATCTTGTTCCATTTACTTGACTCTAGATATAATGCAGAATTATCATTATGAGTAAAACAAAGGGGGCCGGTGGCCAGTGAGATAACCAAAGGGATTTTTTTTTCCAGAAGTGATGTAATTTCAGCTGCTACTAGTCTTATGAATCACATATCTTAACTGAAACATAAGCATCTGGATAACAAGTGAAAAGTCATTCAGTTGTGCTATTCATAATATATTGCACACAAAAATTGGATAAAAAGAACGAGTGATAGTTTGTAAAGTGCTTTTGCTTACCTGCCACCTCCCCGAAATTTATCCCAATGTGTATAATTTGTAGAATAATATTGTCTAAAACTGAAAGACTTTAGTTAACGCTAAGTGGAATAAGAATAAAGGAAATTCTTCATGAGACAATTTACAAATACTTGAAGAAGTCTAATTACATTATATGAGTAATTTAAATATAGGTTTTATTCTTTAATAAGAATTTTTTTAAATAGTTACTTTTGAGATAAGTGAGTCTTGCATTATAGATAAATACTGAAAATTAAAAAACAAACACACATCAAAACTTTAGAAAGCAGCACCTTCTCCCATCCCTTCTATTCTTGTTCTTTTTATTGCTGAAATAAGATTTCGGTTTAATTTTTTAAAAATATGGAGTCGAGGGTTTGTAGTGTAAATTCAAAACAAGAATAAATTTAATCTTTTCCAGCACCCATTTAACTTACTTTTTGCTAAATTACAGTCAGAAAACAAAGTCTTTTGGATGAAATTTCAAAAATATATTAAATATTTATTATTAAAAAATCTCTTCCCTAAAGTTAAATTATGGTACAAAAAAAGAACTCTACATATACTCTTCTTGTTTTTGCATGATGTTTTTAAAAGTCATTGCATTACTTGTAATTACTAATTACAGGCTTCCAGGATGCTTTTTGGTAGTAAAAAGTTACATTTGTAAAAATAATAGACCAACTCAGTGCAGTTACTTGAAAAGAGACTTAGTCCAATTTTGCTAATCTTTTCTAAAATAAGTTCCAACGTGTAATTTCTTTAGAAAGAAAAGGGTTGTGCTTTGAAACATGGCAAAATCATGCACACACACACGTATATATGATTTTATATATAATTAAAACTACAATTTGACAGTGTTATACGAGGATCAAACAGAATCTTTTCCAAGTTCATCTCTTCCTATTCCTTAAGTGAAATTGCTGCTACATCTACACCTGGCTGCTCATCAGTATGCCTTGTCTCATCTCCTAGAGCAATCCAAACCATGTCTCCAACATTCCTTCTCACGGGCATCTTCTCATTAGTATAAATCTCTTGCTTTACCTAGATGGCTACTCTACTCTTCGTCAAAGAACTACTTTGTTGCCTAAGTTTTTTCTTTCCCCAAATGTCCTTCTTTTGTCCTTTGGGTCAAAGTCACATCTCTTTTGAAAAGCTATCCTAGTGATTTCTTCATTCTCTGTACTTTGTTACACATTATTTGTATCATAACTTTCACACTTAATTTAATGTAGTATAAATAGTTTTTGAGTTAGTCAACTCTTAGTGTACAAGAACCTCAAGGCATCAGGACACAGAATTGTGTATACAGTATCATTTTAACTGGATAGAAAAATGCATAAAAAGGGATTTGAGGAGAGGATTATGACTGATTTCATTTCTTGTATATATGTTTGTGTATTTGCATATATATGTAGATATATAATTTTAGGCAATGAGCATATATATTGAGCAGAAAAAAGGGGAAAAAATCTAAAAGAAATCTAGAGGAAGAATCTGCCTAAACAAAGTCTAATCACTAAGTCATGCTATTTTATAAAATAGTTAGGGGTAGGCAGTATACTTTTTAAAACTTAATTTAATGCAAAAATGAAAAATTTTTTGAGTTTTTAAGAAAGCGGTTTGGATATTTTTATTAACATTGTTTCGTGTAAGTGAAATTAGGAAATATAATTTCACACAGATTATTCTAGTTGCTTTAAAGTGAAAATGTCTTTTTCTATAACCTGTGAGTAATTGGGTAGAAAGCAGGTTCTTTTAACCCCACATTGACTATTTGCAGAGACTGGAGGGAAACAGAGTCTTAAATCCTAGTTTCTGCCAGCTCCTCTCTGCTGTGGTAGGTGGGGCATGAAGGGCTTTGTCAAAGCAGTTTAATGAATCTTTTGATATGTAA
>NW_011889298.1:777286-779675 GCF_000151845.1 Pteropus vampyrus | reverse complement strand
TTGAGCAGAAAAAAGGGGAAAAAATCTAAAAGAAATCTAGAGGAAGAATCTGCCTAAACAAAGTCTAATCACTAAGTCATGCTATTTTATAAAATAGTTAGGGGTAGGCAGTATACTTTTTAAAACTTAATTTAATGCAAAAATGAAAAATTTTTTGAGTTTTTAAGAAAGCGGTTTGGATATTTTTATTAACATTGTTTCGTGTAAGTGAAATTAGGAAATATAATTTCACACAGATTATTCTAGTTGCTTTAAAGTGAAAATGTCTTTTTCTATAACCTGTGAGTAATTGGGTAGAAAGCAGGTTCTTTTAACCCCACATTAACTATTTGCAGAGACTGGAGGGAAACAGAGTCTTAAATCCTAGTTTCTGCCAGCTCCTCTCTGCTGTGGTAGGTGGGGCATGAAGGGCTTTGTCAAAGCAGTTTAATGAATCTTTTGATATGTAAGGGCAGGTATGGAAAAGAGTAGGGTGTGGATCATAAATTCTTCTGCGTAGTGAAGTGAGAAAGTAGAGCTTCTGGAGGGGAGTCCAGAAAACAGAAGCTGGGAAATGTGAAGAGACTGGAGTCTATCTCACTGCTTAACTATTTATTGAGTGCCTGATAATATGGCCACACACTGTTCTAGGTTCTGGAGATTCTTTGTTGGTCTACAAAACAGATAAAAATCCCTGCCCTAAGGAAGTATATATTCTGGTAGGCAGGAGGCTGAAGTGGGCAGAAGGCATGTGCTAGTGGACTTTAAGAATAGTGATGTCTGTTCAGTGTTGTTTTATGCATTACCTCCATGTTGTCCCCAAATTTCCAGCAAAAGCACCATGTTTACAGATGCTGTGTGGATGAGATTTGGGGTTATATTTGGAGTTGAGACAAACCAGGGAAAAGAGATGAGACTATAGTGCTGGCTGCTTAACCAGGCACTGCCGTGGAGTCTAGCCAATCCTTGTGCTCATCTTGTGTTAATAACTTACACTGTGGCCTACTCTCTCCTGTTGTCATGATGCGCTGAGTACTCTAGTAGCCGAGGCTGCATGGACCTTGTGTATCACAGAGCAGGAGACAGCCCTTCTCCTCTTATGTTGTAATCTGTTGAAGAGTTTCCCAAACCAGCTGCAGTGATATTTTGCAGGGTTTACCAAAAACAGTTGTTTCGATTTTGATTGACGTCTTATCTTCTCTGCTTAAAACCTTTTGATGGCTTCCCACTACCCTCAAGATATGGGCCCACTCCCTTCAAGATATCGGCCCACTCCTTAAAATGAGTTATAAGAGTCACTTTAGCTTTACTGGAGTTGAGTCCATCAGATGGATCATTAGGGGTTTTGCACAATTTAATCTCTCAATCCCTTGCCCCTGACCCTTGCCTAGTTAAATCTCTTTCTTAGAGAAGCTTCCTTTGTCTTCTCTAGGTTAGGTTTTCCTAGATAAATGCTCTTACAGAGCCCTGCAGCTCCTCACACACTGATCCCACTCCTCGTAGCTTGCTGTGTAGTGCCCAGTTTCTGTGCTAGACTTTAAGTATCAATTTTTTACTGACCAGCCTCATCTTGCTCACCTCTGTATCCTTAGAGCTCAGCCTAGTGCAGAGAAGGGGCTTCATAGTACAGACAGCAGTACCTGGGAGCCTAGAGACCAGTTAGAGTGACAGACTCCAGGCTGTCTTCAGGGTCTACCTCCTTTCTTATGACCAAGAGGCTTCGTGCCTAGGCAAGCTTTTCTTTCCTGGGATGGGTATAGTCCCAGGATACTATTTACTGCTTCATGGTTTTATGTTTCTATCTGGCTTGTTTGGGTTCAGGATGGGACCTTGGGTGCAATTCATTTGTAAATGTTCAGCACATACACACACACAAAAAATAGGATGTCTATAGCGTGGTAAAGGTTAGTTAACCACAGAGGACTGATGGTGCTGCAAAGGGAACCAGTAATGCCCAGACACTAAATGACTTCTTACTGTTCTCAGGGCAAGGAAAGCAAATGTTTGCCTGTGAGAACTCATAACTTTGGCCTTGGGACTTTGGGATTATTAGTGTGTGGGCAAATTACCTTGTTCTGGTAAGACCCTGAATTGTATAACCTATGCAGCTTCCTTCACCTACCATATCTTCCCAAATTACATTACTCAGTTTGACATGCTGTTCTGTTTACTCTTTATACAACTGACTTCAAAGGTGTCAAATGCTCTGCTTCTTCTCACATTTCATAATATGTCATCTTTGATTTCTGTATCTTCTCTCCCCTTGCCTATCACATCTGCCTGTCCATCATGGTTCAGGGACACATCCCTAGATTTTATTTTTATTTTACATTTATTGACTTTTGTCAGTCCACATTACCACAGAGAGCTTGTTTTCATTTTTATATAGACTCTATCCTTGACTCCTATC